>NC_090265.1:867940204-868112704 GCF_040414725.1 Anabrus simplex | reverse complement strand
GGAACGCCAACCATACAGTCTGAATACCACTGTTCTGGGTAACTAAACTAGTAAGCGTCATATTGCTCTCTCCTTTAACCCTTTGAAACATAGTGGTGACAACGAGTAACCACCATTTGAGTGTCAGTTTCTGCAGTGGTTTCACTGCATTCACTAATCATTGGTGACAATAGGCAAGCTCAGTTTTTATAATACGGTAAGTCATTGGCAGTCTGCACAAACGAATATGGCAACTGTTTATGTCTACCATTTGTAGAGTAATGAAAGCAATCGTGTTAATATTGTCGTTCTTTTGTAATATAACAATTTCAAGTGCGTTTGTTTCATTGGTAAGATTGTCAGTTATAGTACTGTAGAACACACTCAAATGTCAGGAGTATTACTCTGTGACTTTTTTTTTTTTTGCTAGGGGCTTTACGTCGCACCGACACAGATAGGTCTTATGGCGACGATGGGATAGGAAAGGCCTAGGAGTTGGAAGGAAGCGGCCGTGGCCTTAATTAAGGTACAGCCCCAGCATTTGCCTGGTGTGAAAATGGGAAACCACGGAAAACCATCTTCAGGGCTGCCGATAGTGGGATTCGAACCTACTCTGTGACTGATGTTAGGATCAATAGGGGCATAAAGTGGTTAAACAGTATGAAATCAGACTTTGGTAATAATGTATTAGAGTATATGCTCATTTTTCGTGTAATTTGGCTACCAGAAGGCGTATTATTCTTCAGTGTAGCACAAAAAACAATTCATGCCGCAGCCAATGGGCTTGCAAAACGTGTTTAGTTGTATTTCGTCATAATGAGACCAAGAAATGCTTTCTTGCATATTATACCAAGCAGAGTTGAAGTTCATTACGAAAAGAGCAGGATGAGGCTGATTTATGTTTTTGGGTCTCATTATTTCCAAAAAAAAAACCACTAATAAGTAGGCTAACAAGAGACATAATAACAACAATAGACCCGTGGTTTCACCTTGAAACCACTAATTTTGATAACTCACTGATCCAGTTTACAGAATTTGAATGTGTGTGTTGGTTTCTTATGCACAAGGGGTCCCATTTTTGCTGAAAAATATAACATGTTCTTATACCACAATGCCAACGGCCGTAGCCGTGTTGAAACACCGGATCGCGTGAGATCTCCGAAGTTAAGCAACATTGGGCGTGGTCAGGAGTTGGATGGGTTGCCACGCGCTGTTGGTGGGGGGGTAAGGGAATGGAGGAGCGGAAAGGAACTGGCCACCCTACCGCACGTAAACTCCGGCTCAGGAATACCACTGCGGAGGTTCAACCCTTACCTATACCACAATGAGTGCTTCAAAGGGTTAAGAGTAGTTCCACTATAAACAGAGCACTGCCCTACAGGACACTTAAATAATGAAGGAAATCATTCTGAGTAGTCACTACGACTATGAAGTCATTTTTACGGTGGAGGAAAGTACTCTCTGTGAATTCACATGGCGGTGAAGGAAAGTAGTCTCTGAGATGATGATGATGATGATGATGATGGTGGTGGTGATGGTAGTGGTAGTGGTGGTGGTGATGTATTTTAAGGGAAGGCACATCTGATAATTATCGCACTTGGAAGAGAACAAGAACTGGCCAATGAACACCAGATAGTAAAGATGAAATTTAGTGCACTAATGCAAATAAGTCGAAACAATGCCAGATTTAGCTTGGGGTTTCATGGTCGCTATGACACTACATGTATATCATTTGAGAGTAGAGGAGGGCCGAGAGGAATCCTTGACATATTATGTTACTGTGACAATAAAATGCATCTGCTCCACATTTTGGGTTAATTCAACAATGTTTACATATGGCTGCATGTAACACTTTTTCGAACAATAATTGATGAAACCTTGCAAGTTGTGTTTTGTAGGCGATCGCCCATTGTCTTGAATCACTTGGACACCCTCATACACTGATGAACCAGGCTCATCTCCAAAATGATCTCGGTAATGTTGTGAGATGGACAGTAGGCAATGATATGATGATAAACAGGGTTAAAAGTCAGGTTGAGAGTTGCAACAAAAATAGGAAAAGTCCTCACAATTTTAATTACTGCGTTGATGGGGTGAAAGTTCCTTATGAAGATCTTTGTAAGTACCTAGGTGTTAATATAAGAAAAGATCCTCATTGGGGTAATCACATAAATGGGATTGTAAATATAGGGTACAGATCTTTGCACATGGTTATGAGGGTATTTAGGGGTTGTAGTAAGGGTATAGGAAAGGGCATATAAGTCTCTGGTAAGACCCCAACTAGAGTATGGTTACAGTGTATGGGACCCTCACCAGGATTACTTGATTCAAGAACTGGAAGAAGTCCAAAGAAAAGCAGCTCGACTTGTTCTGGGTGATTTCCGATAAAAATTGTTGCCAAGTTTGGGCTGGGAAGACTTGGGAGAAGGAGACGAGCTGCTCGACTAAGTGGTATGTTCCGAGGTGTCAGTGGAGAGATGGCGTGGAATGACGTTAGTAGACGTTAGTGGTGTCTTTAAAAGTGGGAAAGATCACAATATGAAAATAAAGTTGGAGTTTTTCTTTTTCTTTTGTTTTTTTTGTTTTTTGCTAGTTGTTTTATGTCGCACCGACACAGATAGGTCTTATGGCGACGATGGGACAGGGAAGGGCTAGGAGTGGGAAGGAAGCGGCCGTGGCCTTAATTAAGGTACAGCCCCAACATTTGCCTGGTGTGAAAATGGTAAACCACGAAAAACCATCTTCAGGGCTGCCGACAATGGGGTTTGAACCTACTATCTCCCGAATACTGGATACTGGCCGCACTTAAACGACTGCAGCTATCGAGCTCGGTAAAGTTGGAATTCAAGCGTACAAATTGGAGGAAATATTGGCTTATAGGAAGGTAAGTTAGGAATTGGAACAATTTACTAAGTGAGATGTTCAATAAATTTCCAATTTCTTTGCAATTGCAAATTTAAGAAAAGTCTAGGAAAACAACAGATAGAAAATCTGCCACCTGGACGACTGCCCTAAATGCAGACCAGTAGTGACTGACTGATTACGACCACCGCTGTCATCTATTATCTCGTAACTGTCCACATTCGTGGCCATGTCCGGCTCCACGGCTAAATGGTTAGCGTGCTGGCCTTTGGTCACAGGGGTCCCGGGTTCGATTCCCGGCAGGGTCGGGAATTTCAACCATAATTGGTTCATTCTCCTGGCACGGGGGCTGGGTGTATGTGTGGTCTTCATCATCATTTTATCCTCATCACGACGCGCAGGTCGCCTACGGGAGTCAAATCATAAGACCTGCATCTGGCGAGCCGAACTTGTCCTCGGACATTCCCGGGACTAGTAGCCATACGCCATTTCATTTTCATTCGTGACCATAACAATAATAAGGGCATCATGTAGTCCACATCGCTGTACCGAATACTGCAGCTTGTGGGCAGGATGAAGAGGCTACCTGGTCGAGATGGTAAAGGCGTGCTCGGTTCATCCGCAAGGACTTGGGTCCGATTCCCCATCAGGAAATCGAAAAATTTAAGAAACGAGTTCCTCTTCTGAAAGTACACCTGGCCCTGAGGTTCACTCAGCCTGCACCAAAAATGAGTACCAGGTTGATTCCTGGGGGAAAAGGCGGCCGGGGTTACGGATGGTGGACGCTTTTGCCTTCCACTCCTCCCAAGGCTTTCATTATCTGTATGCAGACGTTTTAGCTTTTGGTTTGCTATGGGCAAGGAGAAGGGTTGGAGGTAGTATTAGACAAGCGAACGTGATATTGTTACCAACTTCCCACTCCAGTCAAATCGAAATCTCGCTTAGAAGACTTTCGAAATGGAGAGTTCAACCTCCGTGATTCAATTTCAAATAAAATGCTAGGACTCACTCGACTAAAATAAAAATAACAAGAAATTTCCCTATGGTTCACATTCAGAGTCTCCAATGACCACATGCTTTATAGTCCCGTAGAATATTTTTGTTTTTAGGTCAAGCAGTTGATTATCATAGGATATATCGAAACGTATAACTCAGTAAGTAAGTAAACTCGTGTCCTCATCCCGAGGTGGTGCAGCTCTTTTCAGGTACACCCCCCTTGGAGATGAGCTGGACGTACCATTTCAACCACATACCAGCCCTCCTGCCATTCTCAAATTTCTGGCAGTACCAGGAATCGAACCCGGATCCCCAAGGACGGCAGCTAATAACACTAACGTTACGCTACGGAGGCGGACGTATAACTCATTGATTGATTGATTGATTGATTGATTGATTGATTGATTGATTGATTGATTGATTGATTGATTGATTGATTGATTGATTGATTGATTGATTGATTGATTGATTGATTGATTGATTGATTGATTGATTGATTGATTGATTGATTTTTATACCAAACGATTCGGGAAAAGCATTTCCAACACGACACTGCCTGCGTAGGCTGCTGCACTGATGAGAATTTACGTGCAGTAGAGTAAGGGTGAAGAAACCTGCAGACCACTGATTAAAGAAAGAGTCATTGTCCTTCTGTTTCCAAGGTAGTGCATTCGATTCCCGGCAAGATCGGTAACATTTGTTTAAATGTAACAACTCCATGTCCAGCACACTAAGGAATTCCAACGGAATTCCTACATTCCAGGCTGTCTTGAAATCTATCTCAATTGAAGAAACTTTAAACAATTATTATTACTATTATTATTATTATTATTATTATTATTATTATTATTATTATTATTATTATTTATGTCTTTGTTGGCGAGATGTAGTGTTTACAGTGCACTATTGGTTTCTTATGTACAAGGGAACCCATTTTTGCTGACAAATATAAAATGTTCTTATACCACAACGAGTGCTTCAAAGGGTTAAGAGTAGTTCCACTATAAACAGAGCACTGCCCTACAGGACACTTAAATAATGAAGGAAATCATTCTGAGTAGTCACTACGACTATGAAGTCATTTTTACGGTGGAGGAAAGTACTCTCTGTGAATTCACATGGCGGTGAAGGAAAGTAGTCTCTGAGATGTTGATGATGATGATGATGGTGGTGGTGATGGTAGTGGTAGTGGTGGTGGTGATGTATTTTAAGGGAAGGCACATCGGATAATTATCGCACTTGGAAGAGAACAAGATCTGGCCAATGAACACCAGATAGTAAAGATGAAATTTAGTGCACTAATACAAATAAGTCGAAACAATGCCAGATTTAGCTTGGGGTTTCATGGTCGCTATGACACTACATGTATATCATTTGAGAGTAGAGGAGGGCCGAGAGGAATCCTTGACATAGTATGTTACTGTGACAATAAAACGCATCTGCTCCACATTTTGGGCTAATTCAGCAATGTTTACATATTATGGCTGCATGTAACACTTTTTCGAACAATAATTGATGAAACCCTGCAAGTTGTGTTTTGTAGGCGATCGCCCATTGTCTTGAATCACTTGGACACCCTCATACACTGATGAACAGGGATCATCTGCAAAATGACCTCGATAATGTTGTGAGATGGACAGTAGGCAATGGTATGATGATAAACGGGGTTAAAAGTCAGGTTGTGAGTTCCACAAATAGAAAAATGCCTCACAATTTTAATTAGTGCGTTGATGGGGTGAAAGTTCCTTATAGGGATCTTTATAAGTACCTAGGTGTTAATATAAGGAAATATTTTCATTGGAGTATTCACATAAATGGAATTGTAAATATAGGGTACAGATCTCTGCACATGGTTATGAGGGTATTTAGGGGTTGTAGTAAGGATGTAAAGGAGAGGGCATATAAGTCTCTGGTAAGACCCCAACTAGAGTATGGTTCCAGTGTATTATTTAGTGTATATTTAACTCTTCATGTAGGTGTGTGTATGGTCGGACAGAATAGCAGGCTTCATAGCCTGAGTCCCGCCATATAAAACAAGACAATAAATAAATAAATAAATAAATAAATAAATAAATAAATAAATAAATAAATAAATAAATAAATAAATAAATAAATAAATAAATAAATAAACAAATAAGGGACCCTCACCAGAATTACTTGATTCAAGAACTGGAGGAAGTCCTGGAAGTCCAAAGAAAAGCAGCTCGACTTGTTCTGGGCGATTTCTGATAAAAGCCCAAAGTTTGGGCTTGGAAGACTTGGGAGAAAGGAGACGGTCGGTTTTGCAGGTTAAGTCCAGCGGACATAGCCAAAAAGGTGTTGTGCGTGGAGCAGATTCCTTATCTATCTATATAAATAAAATCGTAACGACTGTGTGCCTCTACATTGACTATTTTGGCGAAATTTTCGCACAGCTACCCGTTTAAGGGCTAATAATGACCATCTGCATATTTTTTGGTTTAGTTTCCTGAAAGTCCTAACTTTTACCCTCCTCGCCCAAAATCCAGATTGCGGCATATTCTGCCAGACGAAAAAGAAAATTGAAATTTGACAAAATTATACATTTTAGCCTGTAACAGACTGATAATTCCCAAGATCTTTAAATTTTCACCTTTTATTCCCGAAGAATATCGAAATATGGAGGCAATTTTAATGATGGTGCAGACCTTCGGGAAGTCCTATCACATAACGGATTGCACAATCTCCGTTCAATTTGGAATGATTTACAACCTTGGTCTTATGAACTTTTGTCGTATCTGTATCCCTTTTACGTTTGATTTTTCTCTATTAATCGATATTAAGTAAATTTGGCCTTTTCACATGCATAATGCATACTTACAATCACTTATAGGAAATATAGAATCATCAAACTCTTCATGAAAATTGGCCCACCCAGTAGCCACATGCAAGCCAAATGCTATGTATGTAGCTGTCACATAATTATCCGAAAAGTAATGTAATGTGAGATAATCTTACAAGAACGTTACCGTGTTCCACGTTTCTAACTCAATCTGACCAAAGAATAGATGACATATCATACGACCAGCCATTTAGGCCACTAAATCCGGCGTGTCTTATGGTATAATCCTTTGTCGATATGACGTACGTTTAGTAGCAGTTAATCTGTAAATGAAGGTCTTCAATATTGTAAACACGCATATACTTTCGTATGTCGATCTATATATATTCACTGATGTCGATTTGTAGTGATCGAGAAAGGGTGGGTCTGCTATTGTAATCAGTACTCCCCACACCGACTTTGACTGGCAGTATGAAAGGGTTCCTTCTCCAACTCCTGTGTAACTGTCATTAGTAAGGAAGGTCTACCATTGTAATGAATTGTTCACTTCTCGATTTGACTTGCATAAGGCAAGGGAGCATGCAGATTTGTTTAAAACTCCACTACCCAATTGTGTTTGGCAGTAGGCAAGGGTGCCCGCAATTATAAGCAAATGTCGTAATCTAAAATGTGACTGGCATTAGGCATAGTGGCCTGGTATTTTGAAGGAAAATCACCAACTTGGTGTGACAGGCAGTAAGCTGGCTGGCAGTAGGAAAAGGGGCCTGACAGCATAATGATAACTGCACAGCTCAATTTCGACTGACAGTTGGGTAGTTCCCTGCCATTATAATAGAAACTCCTCAACTGTTATCTGTCTGGAAGTAGGAAAGGGGTCTGCCATTGTAACGAAAACTTCCCAAATCGATTGTGACCGCGCAGTAGGCAATGGGGCCTACAATGATAACGTAAACTTCCCAAGTCGATTGTGAATAGCAGTAGGCAAGTGAGCCTGCCGTTATATCACAAATCCGTAACAAACACTTTACACTGGAAACAGCGTATGGGGACCTCCCCATGCTGTTTCTGGGATAACGCTAAGAGACATGCAATTTTAAAACAATATCATTTCCTGCATCTACAGTTTTTACTTCGATATTCGAATACAATGTAGAATACCGTAGCGAAGCACGGGTACATTTGCTAGTTGGATAAGATATTTCGAATATTTTTCTTGTGCTAATAAGGTGTAATAATCACATGATCTCAGTTGCCGTGTGCATGAACTATAAACTGGCTCGATTTAGACTACCTGCGTGTCACTTTCGAGCCACCATTCTACTCTACCAGATGGCAGAGGAACGAGCCTGTTGGACGCTCTATGGGTGAGGTATTTAAAAAGATTTGTGGAACAAATAACGAAAATGTCACCAGAGATCTTTTATACAAAGTTTCCGAATAATTTACCAAGCATTCACAGCCGAGTTATTGTTAATTTACAAATTTAAGTAAGCAAATGAAGACGAACCTCGCCTTTGAGGAGGAGCATGGCCACAATTTACAATACAACAGAGAAGCAAGAACCGAAATTAAAGCGAGACATTAATGTTAAAAGGGTTTCCTGAATCTCATTTCCAGCCTCATTACATATTCATCTCGTTAGCCAAACCTCATCCAAGCAACTCATCATCGCTTCCTAATTTCATGCAATAAATAGACTTTGCCGCGCAGTTAATGGAGCGTAAATGGGCTGGTTCTTAATCCGGTGAATGTCTGTCATTATGGAAAGAAATAAGAAAAGTAATCAGAGCTCCAGTAGTTCCCTTCAAACGGGAGACTGTAGAAATTGGTCGTCTTAATGCACTTTGTCCGCGAGGCACGTTCGAAATCATGAACTTTTTTTTTCACATACTCATTCCGTTAGCTAGATTTTCCGACAAAAATCTAAAGCTGTAGTCTGAGGTTTATAAGAAAAGTAAAAATAAAACAAATCAATTTCGTGTGCGAATGAAACGACTATATCGTCCCTACAATACTTCACATACATTCTCAGTGAGTTTGTCGCTAATTCTTTTCTCAATGATTGTTCTTCTCTCGATAATTGCTACCTTTGTGCACATTGCCAATATAAAATGGCGGATGAACATTCATCATTCGCTAATACTCGGGATAGTATTTGAATAAATGTACCATCGTACTTACAGAAGTCCTCCACATAAGGTTGTTTCAGAAAGAGCATCCGATCTCAAAACAGGGCAAAGTTCACATATGCTGCACAGCTCACAGAATGTAAGAAAAGCGATAGAAGAAGAATTACTTATAGAGATTACATAGATTAATCGGTAGTCATTTCTTTAATTTCAGACATTTTTGGAATTGCGTAGATAAATCGGCCATATTTTCTTTCATTTTTAGTCTATTGTTTTAGAAATAGTATAGAGTAAGCGAATTTAATTTCTTTAAGTTGTTTTCAATGATTTTAGGAATGTTTGAAATCGTATAGACTAATATTGTAGGTAGCAATTTCTTTCATTTATATTTTATGGTTTTCAAAATTTTAGAAATCACGGCCTAATCACTAGTAATTTCGTTAATTTTGGTTTTATGTTTTTAAGTATTTTACTAATTTAATAGAGAAATCGGCAGTATTTTCTTCAATCTGTGTTTTATGACTTTAGGAATCGCATAGAGCAATCAGTAGTTACTTCATTCATTTGTATTTTACGACTTAACGAATCGAATCGAACAATCAATAGTAATTCCTTTCATTTGTAATTTGCTATTTCAGGAAATTTAGGATTAGCATGAAAAAATGTGTTTTTGCAGCTTTTGGGATTTTAGGAATCCCAAAAATCAATAGTAATGTTAACTTGTATTTTACGATTTTAGGAATTGGGTCGATTAATTGGGAGCTAAATCTTTACTTTGTATTTTACGATCTTAGGCATTTTAGGAATCGCACAGAGTAATTGGTAGTACAGTAACTTTATTTATTTATTTATTTATTTATTTATTTATTTATTTATTTATTTATTTATTTATTTATTTATTTATTTATTTATTTATTTATTTATTTATTTCATTTTTCAATTTTAGGAATTCTGAAAATCGCATAGAGAAATCGGTAGTAATTTCTTTAATTTGTATTGTACGATTTTAAAAACTTTTAGAAATGGCTTAGAGAAGTTGGTAGGAGTGCCTTTAACTTGTATTTTATGATTTCAGAGTAACAGACGAATCGGAAATCATTTCCTTAATTTGTACTTCATGATTTTCGGAATCACATAAAGTAATCCTTAGTAGCCTTTTTAATTTGAATTTTATAGTTTTGTATGTTTCTACTAAATGAACGACAAAAATTAGCTTGAGGGATCTTGGTCAAGAACCCGCATGATTACTGTGCGCAAGAATTCTAATAATGTTGTGGTAGAAACGTGGTTGATGACACATGTAGGCCTATATAATGTATGTATGTATGTATGTATGTATGTATGTATGTATGTATGTATGTATGTATGTATGTATGTATGTATGTATGTATGTATGTATGTATGTATGTATGTATGTATGTATGTATGTATGTATGTATGTATGTATGTATGTAAGAAATGTATGTATGTATGTATGTATGTATGTATGTATGTATGTATGTATGTATGTATGTATGTATGTATGTATGTATGTATGTATGTATGTATGTATGTATGTATGTATGTATGTATGTATTAGGTTTAGTCCTAAGCTCAAAGGCTTGTTGGATTACCAACAGTTCCATTATAAGCTTACATAGAAGACCTAGGCGTCATTGAAGAGGCGTACTAGGGAAATGAGGAACAAAGTAGTTTCCCGTTGGTTTCTTCACCGAGCCAGTAGAATTTATTACATCAGCAATGCACACACCAACTGACCTTGCAAATAACAACTTACATTATTTATCACTGGTCTGGCTGCATAAGGAATGGGGTTACTTTTTTTGTTTTAACTATTGGCTTTACGTCGCACCGACACAGATAGGTCTTATGGCGACGATGGGACAGGAAAGGGCTAGGACTGGAAAGGAAGCGGCCGAGGCCTTAATTAAGGTGCATCCCCTGCATTTGCGTGGTGTGAAAATGGGAAACCACGGAAAACCATTTTCAGGGCTGCCGACAGTGGGGTTCGAACCCACTATCTCCCGAAAATGATGTTACCAAAGTGTGATAAGACCACTACGTTTCTGTGCTATAGACGTAGTAAACACAGGGGCGGCCGTACCTTATACGCTGAAGTACTGCAGCACATTGTCTATTTGAAAAATAAATTACTTTAATAATCTTATCTACAATCAAATACCGTGCATTAAAAAATAGGTTAGCCTAAGAGCAGAAAATCATTCAACTCCCCTCACAATCAAGTAACTAGTCGTACGCTCCACGCTGGATGCTGTGCAGATCACAGCTCAGTGAGAATTTCTAAGCTTTTTCTCAGAAAGCAGGAACTCTGCCTTTTGCACATGCGTGCCCAACTTTTCCGATGTGCTGTGGAAACAACAGCCAAGATATCACTTCACAGCCAGTCTTCGTTCGACCACAGAGAGGCAACACTGGTCACTCTTGCATTTCGACTCAAATGAGAACGTGGCAGGTAGCATCCTCTTGACTCAGCGGTAATATTTAAGAGGGGATCGCTCAAATCAAACGAGAAAACGAAATACTGTAGATGAAGACATCAGCTGTTCCCGCCGGGTCCTTTAATACTCCCAACTTGCCTATTCCATAGCTACATTTGTAAATCGATGAACTACAAAAATTGTAATTTTTATGTTGCCAAAATAAGGATTTTCTTCAATTAGAAAATGCCTGGTTTATAAATTTCACTGTAACAACATAATATGTAATTTTGCATTACGACGTTGCTGATTTTATTTAAATGATTTTGGTAACATTGAGAAGTTCTGTTTCTGCGCTCTCACACCAAGTGTTTCTGAATTTGTGAATGTTTTGTCATTGCAGGTGTTATTGTATTTTTAGTTAGTTTTTTATGAGGATTGTGTATATGTGTTGGGGTTTTTTGCGGGTATGTTCAGTATTGAAAACTCAGTGTAGAGCCTCTTGAGAACCGCGTATTTTTATTCTTTGGAGGGGGGATGGGTTACAGCACACAACTGATTTTCTGCACCAAGCCGTCACTGAGTGAAGACTTCTGGGGTGAAAACGGTTATGAAATGTAAACAGGAACACATGTTTTTCATAAGACATATAGCATTACCACATTATTTGTTAGTACTTACAGTACCAAATACTGTTGCAAAATTTAAGACCACCTTCTTTCCTTCTTAGGAATATAGCTTTCGGCGGACGTCACAATTGTTCTACTTATAGTAGAGGCTGATTACAGCCTGTGAAGAAGAGGGATTAAATGCCCTGGGAGTACTGTGGTAGGCAATTTCGTGAAGTTAAAGAAAATTACAGGAATAAAGAAGTCGCATGGAAGACCGCATAAGCTGACGCCTAGGCAAAAATGATCAAGTTATTAGGAAGTTTATCATAGTGTTGGTGGAACAACACTGGGACGACTCTTACAAAATCCCACTATCGGTGTCCACAAGCCAATATTATCCAGGTTAGTCAGTCAGAGCAACATTTTGAAATACAAGAAAAAAAAGGAAGCAGCCTTGTATGACGGTTGTACATAATGAGAACAGAGTTAAGTGAGCTAGAGAGCACGTGACTTGGAAGAAAGAATGGAATCGTGTGATCTTCGGTGATGAACCCAAACCCCATGGTGCAACTGTCCCGAAGGGCCTTAGCCTATCAAGCGACCGCTGCACAGACTGAAGGCTTGCAGATTACGAAGTGTCGTGTGGTCAGCACGACGAATCTTCTCGGCCGTTATTCTTGGCTTTCTAGACAGCGGCCGCCATCTCACCGTCTGGTAACTTCTCAATTGTAATCACGTAGGCTAAGTGGACCTCAAACCAGCCCTCAGATCCAGGTAAAAATCCTTAACCTGACCGGAAATCGAACCCGGAGCCGCCGGGTAGAAGCAGGCACGCCACCCGTACACGGCAGAGCCGGCTTTCAGTGATACAAATTAATTTGGATGGCCCTGATATGGAGAGAAGATATTTTCTAAGAGACAGCAAGGATGAACTTTCTGATGGTATGGAGTGGATGTGTTTATCGAGGAAGAACAAGTCGTTCTTTCCCGTCAGGCCGCACGACAGTCACAGAATATCAGAAACTGTTTGAAATTCATTTTTACATGTTGCAAAGAAAATTGTCACAGAGTCCTGGATATTCCCACAAGATAAAGCATAAATCCATCGTGTCAAATCCCCAAAGGATGGTGTCATCCTAAAGGTGTTAATGTAATGAAGTGGTGAACTATATTGAAAACTTGTAGGGGACCTTTACAGGACTGTATATGAAGGAAGTAAACAGTATGGCAATGTCAAAGAACTGAAGACATCTGCCATTTTGCATGGTAGAAGATCAACATTTCTGTGTTACGTAACCTTGTGGAGAGTATAACTGAACATAGCTATGAAAAACAAGCTTATTTGACAACAGTAATTGGCACTGTTAAATACTCAACCCTCTACCCTTCCAGCCTTCGATATTGGGCGCCGGCAATAATCCCAGGGTCGCTATACGGATGATCCCAGAGATATCTTCGAGTAGAAATAACTAAACTTAAATTACTAAGCGGGAAGGATAAGAGAGAAGAAAAAAGATATGAATGAGAACCTTTGTTGCAAACAAATTTATTGAAAAATAAGCTTTGGCAAAGTAAATAAAAATATACCGAAAATAAATTAAAAATGAATAACACTTCACTGTAAAATTTTGTCACTCACGCACTAGGTCAACTGAAACCCTTAATAATTGATTAATATTCCAAAATCGCTCTGATCCACTTAATCTTTATTCCAATGAAGCACCAATGCTTTATATGTTGAATTAAACAGTCGGCCTAATTTCAAGTTAATCCAGTTCTACTCATAAAATTATTAACACAAAAACAACAATCTTCCTTCGTAAACTCCAAATCAAGATAAGTGCATATTGAGTGGTTGAAATATTTTACATCACTTAATAAATTCATGTTGACAATTTCGTTGCAGGAAGTTACTGCCGACGTCAACTTAATTAGTTCATTCGTTTAATTACCACCTATCGGGTTTCGTTATTATTAATTTATTGACATTTTTACAAATATAGTTGACCTGTGTTATCTACATCAACTTCATCAGAGTGACATTTCAATCCAAAGGTTAATTACATTTCTTCTGTACATTAATTGTTTAATCGATATTAAATATTCATCTCTCTTTCGTGGCTTCATTACCTCCCATCTACAAACAACTGACATGAAATAAATCCGGACCGACGAGTACATCAGACACGAATACTACGGAATATCATTTGATTTTAACTGAGAAATATTTACTTCACATATACATAATCAGCTGTTTTATATTTCGCACAAATATACACAAACCTGTAGCGAAGGGCCCTACAACTAACATAAAGTCCCCCAAAAGCTTATATCTACACTGAATCTACAGCTGTGGGACAGAACCCCTGCTTCAAATATGACAACCACATGAAATTAAATCCACCAATCAAAAATCATTACAACCACAAATCAGAATTTGCGTTGCCAAAAACGTGCAATAAACAAATTCACATAAACAACAGAATAAATCCATCAATCAATAATAACCATCAGGAAATCCCAAGTCCATCGTTCTGGTCGAGAGTCGAAGTAACGACCGTCAAGATGTGACATTACAGTGACCTAAAAATCCCTACATTTAGTTAGAGTATTACAAATGATATTAAATCTTTAAATCTCTGTGTGCTGTTACCTAACTAGTCAATCTGAATGAAATAATAAATGACATTGTAACTATCCTTGGATGACCCTATTTCAACGGGGTTTATTCTTTAACACGAAACGTAGAGCAGTGGAGAAATCTTATCTTGGAACTTGAGCACATTTATTTCCTTCGCGCATTCAGCAAATATATCTGTGAACACACCAATATCTTCGTGTCCTCGGCAATTCATATAATTCCTCTCAAATCGTACTCCACATAACTTAGCCTCCACTGGGCTTTTAATCTCAATTGTTCCTTTGCATTCTGCATTTCAAATACACAATGTCTAACCTATAATCGTCGTACCAACTGATTCAAATCTCACCAGGATTCACATCATGATTCATCGAGAACACTTAATCTCTTTATCTTCAATATTCTTAATGGTGTCTCGTTCCATATTATCATTGGTTCACTGCCTCTCCCAAGCGTTTTGAGTGTTAAAGTACCTTATCTTAACTAAGCTCGAAAATAAACTACAGGGTGAAGTATATAAAAAATATAAAGTAACTTACAGCACATATCATTATCCTGACAAATCAAGTTGCTTATCGATGAACAAAACTCTAAATATTCACTATAATATCCGTAGATGGTCACTGGTTCATATTCCCAGCACAATTTCAATGAATTTTCTCGAAGACTATGAATACTTATGCAACATGCCACAATACAATTAGCATGCCCCAATAACTACTAAACAAAAGTACTCAATGCCATCTATCCTGATTAAATCCACACACACTAGTATCATTTCAAAAGATAAAATTAACATGATATCGCTTATATCATTTCAGAAGATCGTATAACACAACACACGCTTATGAAAATATTTTAAATATCACAATAACATTAACACACTCTGATCATATACAAAATACTCACTCCCCCAAGGCATTAGTACTATAAATGAACTACCTATCTCTATCTGACCCTTGCTATATTTAAAATAAAAAATGAAACGTAATCATCACATGCAAACATTATTATTTACAAATTTACCTAATTTGCTGATCATGCATATAGGAATCAAATAAACTCAAATGTACTCATTTTAGTCCGGTTTCATTCCATGTTCAGCCACACACCACTCCGACCATCAAGTCGGCCCACCGACACGGTGCTCACACTATCATGACGGTGACTTTACCCTCTGGGCAAATTTTCCTCTTGAGGTCCATGTTCTTGACACACTTCACGTACGGCACAATCGTACACACGTTGTCCGCACACGTTTGATACACTGAGCATACAAAGAAAAATACAAGTTAATTATATTACAAATTATACACAAAAATACAATCTTCTCACTCGCGTACAATTCCCGTAACAGTTAATTAGAATTACATCTCGGCAAGAATCCATGATGCCATGATAAACTGCACTCCAACACATCCCGCATCTTCCTTTATAATCACATTTGCTGCTGCTCAGCGAACAGGTTTATCGGCACTCAATACTTCAAATCTATGACAAATTGAATGTCTAATCCCTTATGGGAATAAACCCTGCGGATTATTAAGTTCTACATTAGCCAGTTATTATTCATTAAGTCAAGAAATGGTCAGATCCACGTTTCTCCGACGGCGATCACCATACACTTCCGTACCGTACCGTCCCGAAGTTAAGAGAGTAGTGAGTGTTGCTTCACCGCTTGGCGTCCTTCCGTCCGCTTTCCTCGTGGCACAGTGTCTGGGGAATCCCGTGACCAGTTTCATCATATCCTGTTCCCAGTAGCCACATATTTAAATTAAAAAGTTTGCCAGGATATTTCAATTTATTTTTTCTACTCGTGTAAAAGTATTATTCATCTTTGATAATATCTTCTTGTGGATTTGAGGTAATATCGCAACGCGTTCATATTGGTGCCCCTGCTACTGCATCACTTCTTTCTCCACGCGCTATCTTGTGATTCGCTGGTTCGAAAGTTCTGCCAACTTAATTTTGGATATCTCTGTCACCTAAGTCTCACGCTTCTCTCTCTAGAGTGGAAGATTCCATTGCCTTCTTATGCAATATCCGCCGACCTCGACATGTGCGCTATTGGACTTATAAATTAGCAAGCTGGATTACAACATGCATCCTGGTTCCCATACAGACTTTGCCTCATATAATACTACTTCCATTCAATTTTGACAATTATAAGCCAATGACATGAACCAATTGGGTTCAATACATATATTGTGTTATTGAAGTTTACTAATAACAAATAATGTAGCAATACTATGTCTTATTAATGTCGCGGTGTTCCTGTTTACATTGCATAACCGGTTTAATGCCAGGATTATTTACTACGTCAGTACACCACAAAAATATAGTGGTCTTAACACGTCTGTATGTTCAGTATCGCGATCTTTAGTAACAAAATTACATTATCCTAAGTTTGAATCTCAAACATCGTATCCTTCACGACTCTCTTGGAATAAGACAGGGAAAGATAAAATAAAAATCAAATTGAAGAAAACTTGATCATTCGAATTTAAGTGTGCATGTAGAATAGAAAATCATTTGTTTCGTTCTGAAACTGGATTATATGTTTCTCTTAGATTCAGAGAGAAACAAAAAAATGATAGCTATTTTCAAAGCAAAACTATTACCCGAACATGTATTGTCTGCGAGCAGTGCGACGAGAAGCACACCGAGGAAATGAATAACGCGAGTGGCTCGAAACGAAGAGAATAGAGCAAGACTCTGGCATCAGATCGCATTCTAAAGAATACAGCACAAAGAAATGCATACAAAGGAATACCTAATAGAAGAGCAGGTGTTAGAGAGATTCTTGCGTTGGAAAAGTACTGGAATATTTATTTTCAATGTGTTCATCTTAATGGATAAGAAACTGACTAGGATATGCTCTGAAGTCTACGATACGCGTTGAAAAGAAAAGTGACTGAAAGTATCACGGAAAGGAGTGCTATCTGTAAAAATAAAAATTATGATTTTGTCTGTTCGTTTCAAATCGTTGCCTCATACTTTCGTTTTTAACTCGTATTGGGTATATAAAACGCTATAATTATATTGATTACTATATAATGATGTAGCAAAATTGTACAAAATTAAAGTCGTGCAATTTTCGATATTTTATTTTTGCGGTTTTACATTCCGAAATATTCACAATTTTTATATTTTTCTCAAATTTCCAGATATTTTGCAGAAATAATTTTATTAAAAAATGAACATAATAAAAGCGATATAAACTACAATTTCATGTTATTTATGTGTCGTATATTTTTACTGTGTGGAATGTCCAGCTCCATGGCTATATGGTTAGCGTGCTAGCCCTTGGTCACAGGGGTCCCGGGCTGGATTCCCTGCAGGGTCGGGAATTTTAACCATAATTGGTTAATTCCCCTGGCACGGGGACTGGATGTATGTGTCGTCTTCATCATCATTTCATTCTCATCACGAAGCGCAGGTCGCCTACGGGAGTAAAAATCGAAAGACCTGCACCTGGCGAGCCGAAGTCCTCGGACACATCCTGGTACTAAAAGCCATGCGCCATTACATTAACGTGTGAGATTTTATAACAGAGATATTCACTAATTTATATTTGTATTGCCAAGTCCATCAACATTGAAATGTTGGTCAGTCGTCATGGTAACGAGTTTACTGGCGATAGTGGTGGTTTCAGTCTGGATTGATTTATAATAAGGTACAAAACTGCTTGGTCAATCCATACTGTTCAAGAAGATAATGAAGATGACAATCGAAATGTGAAGGAAAATGTGGAGAAGAAGAAATTTTCCTGGTGTGAAAATGAGGAAATCACGGAAAACCATCTTCAGGGCTGCCGACAGTGGTGATCGAGCCCACTATCTCCAGAATGCTAGCTGATAGGATAGTTGCAGTAGGTCGTGGTCACTTCTGAAGAAGCGGAGAAAAGCCTTTGCGAAACGTAAAGTTTCCTTGAATTTTAAAATCGTTCACATGGCATAAACACAAAAGATACGATGTCTGTTAATGTAACATTATTTAGAGATGGATGAAGAATTGTAAAAATACGTATGAATAAAATCTTAAAACGTAATTTCCTTAGTACCAAGCAAGTTGGCTGCGCGGTAGACGGGAGATGGTGTATTCAAAACCTACCGTCAGCAGTACTGAAGACGGTCTTCCATGGTTTCCAATTAAACTCCAGGTAAATGATGGGACTATGCCTTAATTACAGCCATGGTCAATTCCTTCCGAGTACTAGCCCTATTATTATTATTATTATTATTATTATTATTATTATTATTATTATTATTATTATTATTATTATTATTATTATTATTATTATTATTATTATTATTTCCTTAATCAAACTACATTGTTCAGATATAACATCCCTTAAATTATTATAATTCTAATTCTAGTATTAAAGCATTTAATTTTCCCAGAAGGAAACTCACGTGAATCATAAATCGTTTGTCGGTCGGTTTCAAAATGTTTAACATTGAAGTCATGAGTCCACTGAAAGCTGAAGATAAGGTCGACGATGTGAGATTAGACAGTATAAAAAAGGATAACATCTGAAGCACTTTAGGTATCACGTTCTGGATATAGTCGAATGAGACGTGTCAAGGAAATAATGCGAAAGGTTGGAGCCCTGTAGGAGATGGAATCAATGGTCTACTGGAATCTGGTACGTGGTCACTACCCTTGTTTTGCTAGTTAGTTAGCTGTCGATAAAAATGAAATATATTTACAGATGTTTGGTGGCCATCCAAAGACCAGCATTGAAGACCTTTTCATAATTAGTAAATCCTTGAAAAGTTTCAAATGCGTTTCTCATTCGCGAACAGACGACATAGAAAATGTTGATAATTCAATAGCCGTATACACATGGTGTTGTCATGTTTCAGAGACTACAAGCCCTTAGCTCCAGACGGCGGCTATTGGTTAGAACAGAGCGCTAAGACAGAAGGATCTCTCTGCGCTGCCATAGATCCTGCAGCGGATTTCCGATGGCACAGCCTCAACTGTGGCGGTCCCGAAGTGGCCTCATTCATCTGTGAGCTTCCAGGTAACACATACATTATCTTATAGTGCCTTTAGTTCTAACTGTTCATGAAATTTGTGACATCTTTCCAGAGAAGATTTGTAAATAGATATTACGACTTTAATTTTGGTATTGATGGTGATTATTGTTTAAAGATTAAGTAAAACTGACCAACCATCCTCTGAGCACTAATCAGAGGAAACAAAGGAAGAGGATCGACATTCAAAGAATGGGAAGTGCCAGGAGAACACGAAAATGAAAGATTCCTAGGCCTTGCAAACCTAATGTTGTCGGAGTCGAAAGAGAAGGCTTGACCCTGAGAGATTGGATAGGAAAGATACAAATTAGGTGTCTAGCACAAGTAAGTGGAAGCAATGTAAGACTCAGCTAGTGACCCCGTGGTCGCGAACTCACTCTCCCAAGTTGAGAGCCTCTGGAGGTTTACCTCTTTTAGTCGCCTCTTATGAAAGGCAGGGGATACCGTGGATGTATTCATCTCCCCCATTTCCACCCACAGAGGATTGAGTACTGTCCCAAAGACAAATTCAACAAGATCATTATCCCCTTTTCACTCTGATGTAAGAAAGAGATTAAGAAGTCCAACCCTTCGAAGAATCGGCTAAAAAAAGTGGGGTGCGAGTCTGAATAATAAAAAATATTCCTGACTTGGATTCCTGCTCTCTCTCTCTAACATCAGTCGGTATGCAAAGCAACATTACGAAAACTGCTGAATATTGCAGAAAATGAAATTTGAAAATCAACATTAGGAAAATACAATAGACTAAATAGGCTGAATTAAAGAAAAAGGAAACGTGGTGCTTAGAAGGTGTAGAATTATAAATAGTAAATGAAAGTATAGGGACTGCCTGGCCGAGGCAGTAAAGGCGTGCTCGGTTCGCCCGGAAGAACGTGGGTTCGAATCCCCGTCAGGAAGTCGTAAAATTTAAGAAACGAGATGTCCACTTCCGGAGGTGCACATGGCCCTGAGGTTCACTCAGCCTACACCAAAATGAGTACCAGATTAATTCCTGGGGGCAAAGACGGCCGGGCGTAGAGATAACCACTCTACCCCATCAAGTGCCGAGGTTACGGTTAGTGGAAGCCTTTACCTTCCACGCCCTCCAAGGGCCTTCATGGCCTGTACGGAGGTGACTTCGCTTTGCTTTGCAAATGAAATTATACAAACATCTAATGGGATGTGAAATGAATAAATAAAACGAGCAAAAATGAAATAGACGGCCGCTCTATCTAGTACGAGGTCTTTGGAGAGAAAGATGCCATACGCTGAATAGGGCCTATCAGCTGCATAAACATACGAGTCTTTTGAATACGCTTGTAAAATCAAGAGCATTGTATGGGGTACCGTACTGAAGTAGATAATAAAGAACTAGATGTAAAGAGTAATGAAGTCTGCAAAATAATATCCAGAATGTACGGCTAATAGTGCAGTTAGAATAATATGTGAGGATATACAGTAGCTATGTGCGTCGGCCTCTCACCGCTGGATACCGTGGTTCAAATCCCGGTCACTCCATGTGAGATTTGTGCTGGACAAAGCGGAGGCGGAACAGGTTTTTCTCCGGGTACTTCGGTTTTCCCTGTCATCTTTCATTCCAGCAACACTCTCCATTCTCATTTCATAGCATCTATCATTCATTAATAAATCACTTTGGGAGTGGCGACCCCATCGTACTAAAAGCCTATATCTGCTTCATTCATTACATCCATGACCCGGTAAATGACTGGAAAACAGGTTGTAGGTTTTCATTTTCATACAGTAGCTATACTGATTAAGGAGTAGAAACGGGAGGGTAATATTGAATTCAGCATACCAACTTCAGATGAAACATTTAAACGATGATTACTGGCTCATTAAATTAAAAATGTGCAAAAAAAAAAAATAGGAATGGGAGCCTGTTGGGATAAAGCGATTCAGAACGAAGAAAAGAAGCGAAGTAAGGAAGTAAAGATTAGAATGAAAGATAGCGAGAAGCAGATGATTCTGACAGAATGTAAGACCAAAAGAACATTATTAGAATCCTGCGGAATTATCCATCATAAGTTGTCAATGAATAATGAAAGAAAGGCTTACGAATAGAGAAGTAAGAGGTGGTCAAAGAGATAAACATGACGAACATCGTTGTTCATCCTATAGAGGAAGAATGGAAGAGGCCGCATCTCTAAAGAGAGAAATGATTTCATACAATTGCAAAATAATTAAATAAAAAGTGAATTGTACAGGAAAGAACAGCAACATTTTTCTGTATTTTTTAAATATTTATCAAAAGAAAATACGAAAAATAAGTACTAAGGAAACTTTTAAATTTTTATTACAATTTGCTTTACGTCGTACCGACACAGATACAGCAGGTCTTGTGGCGAAGATGGGACAGGAAATTGTTAGGAGCGGGAAGGAAGTGGCCATGGCCTTAATTAAACAGCTCCAGCACTTGCCTGGTGTGAAAGTGGGAAACCGAGGAAAACCACCTTTAGGGCTGCCAAAGGTGGGATTCAAACCCACTATCTCCCGAATGCAAGCTCACAGCTGCGCGCCCCTAACCGCATGGCCAACTCCCTCGGTCTAACGAAACAAATGAAAGATGGGTTACATGTTTGTCCTAGAATATGTAGCACTATATAACATCTGGGACAAAAAGTGGATATGTGTAGAATGGTTATAAACACTATTATGTTTAGTGTAGTAATAAACAAATAGTTGTAACAAGGAAAATCTAAAGAAGGTATCAAATAAATTGATTATAATCAGTGAATGCTCTCTCCCCAGTTTCAGGTGATCCGGAACTAGGGGATGGGAGTATTCTGTTCTAAAGGAAGAGAAAATGAAGAGAGCATTCACTGATTATAATCAATTTATTTGATACCTTCTTTAGACCGCCTCTGTGGTGTAGTGGTTAGCGAGATTAGCTGCCACCCCCGGAGGTCCGGGTTCGATTCCCGGCTCTGCCACGAAATTTGAAAAGTGGTACGAGGGCTGGAACGGGGTCCACTCAGCCTCGGGAGGTCAACTGAGTAGAGGTGGGTTCGATTCCCACCTCAGCCATCCTCGAAGTGGTTTTCCTTGGTTCCCACTTCACCTGCAGGCGAATGCCGGGATGGTACCTAACTTAAGGCCACGGCCGCTTCCTTCCCTCATCCTTGCCTATCCCTTCCAATCTTCCCATCCCCCCTACAAGGCCCCTGTTCACCATAGCAGGTGAGGCCGCCTGGGCGAGGTACTGGTCATACTCCCCAGTTGTATCCTCCGACCAAGAGTCTGAAGCTCCAGGACACTGCCCTTGTGGCGGTAGAGGTGGGATCCCTCGCTGAGTCCGAGGGAAAAGCCGAACCTGGAGGGTAAACAGATGATGGTGATGATGTTGACCTTCTTTAGATTTTCCTTGTTACAACTATTTGTTTATTACTACACTAAACCTAATAGTGTTTATAACCATTCTACACATATCCACTTTTTGTCCCAGATGTTGTATAGTGTTACATATTCTAGGACAAACATGTAACCCATCTTTCATTTGTTTCGTTAGACCGAGGTAGTTGGCCAGAAGAAGGAAGAAAACAAAAACTGACCAACGGAGTCGGATAGGAAATATGTAATCTCAGAGCCTGGCAAGTGTAATTGTGGGCACGTGGGCACCATTCTACACTAAAGTTGAAAGCTCTAAGGGGCATTTTCTCACTGATGAAGTAATATTCATGCAGAACAAAATTCTTTCTTTCTTTCTTTCTTTCTTTCTTTCTTTCTTTCTTTCTTTCTTTCTTTCTTTCTTAATCCGTTTACCCTCCAGGGTTGGTTTCTTCCTTGAACTCTACTCCTCTACCCAGTTGACCTCCCGAGACTGAGTGAACTTCCCTCGTATAACTTTTCAAATTTCTTGCCAGAGCCGGGAAACAAACCCTGGCCTCCGGGGGTGGCAGCTAATCACGCTAACCACTACACCACAGAGGCGGACAGAGAACAAAATATAGCATAATATTCATTACGACAGATGTCTAATGATTGCTACCCCTTAATTTAACCATTTTAATCCTTTCTCATAAATCCGTAAGAAGAATGTATACTTTAGTTAGATTTCATAAGTCCTTCCTCAATACTTCCCATTAAATAATGGAAGTTCCATGCTTGAGAACGCAAAATTTGCAGGATATTGGATCGAATTCGCCATGAAGCACATTATGCATCAACTTTACAGAGATTGGAAGCAAGAATAATGAATATTTAATATAAAAAATAAAAATTTGCAGCTACTGAATTTACAAACTTTTGAGATGTCATAAAAGCCAAAACATGTAGGTCTTTGGGGGAGTGAAAGGCAAGGACTTCCACTATTCAAGATTTGGACAGAATGATTAGTCTTTGACACCAGAAATTTACCTGGCACTCATTTTTGGTGTAGAATGAGTGAAACTCATGGCAATGTGCCTCTACTGAGGTGGAAATCTCCTACCTGTCGCCTCGGCAGCCAACTCGGCTGACGTCCCATCGAGGGAGGTGCTGCAATCCCTACACGCGCACCTAGATCTACTATAAATAGGGTGCGCCCCCTGGATCGGGACTTCAGTTTGAACAGGCGGACCAAGGGGATAGGTCGTCACAACTTTTGACTTCCTGACGTGGAATCGAACCAACGTCATTTCGGATGAACCGAGAACACCTTGATTACCTCGGCTAGCCAGCCTCTGAGCTTTCTCTGCTTTCTAAAGCACAGATGTTATATTGAGGACGTATAGTTGAACCAGGCGTATTAAAGTGAAATACACTTTTTAAAAGTTTAGGAGCTGATTGCTGAATATACACTCTTAACTTGGTTGGACAGGATCGTAGTTTTAGATAAATTATGTAAAACATGTCCGGCTTCATGGCTAAATGTTAGCGTGCTGGCCTTTGGTCACAGGAGTCCCGGGTTCGATTCCCGGTGGGGTCGGCAATTTTAGCCATAATTGGTTAATTTCGCTGACATGGGGGCTGGGTGTATGTGTCGTCTTCATCATCATTTCATCCTCATCACGACGCGTAGGTCGCCTACGGGAGTCAAATCAAAAGACCTGCATCTGGCGAGCCAAACTTGTCTTCGGACACTCGCGGCACTAAAAGCCATACGCCATTTCATTTTATGTAAAACATGTAGTCTGAGTACGTAGTAAATTAGATGGTGAAATAGCAAATTGATGGCGATCAGGGCAACCGAAGAATCAAGAAGAGATGGAAGGAATTTGTGGAGAAGTTGAGTCCACGATGTTCATCTCGCCAATTCTGTAGCTACTTTTTCCGGTATATCCTATAGGGGTAACTACGTTTATTGCTGTATAAGAGTGTTGTCTGTAGATGTAGGGGTAATTTTATTGACTGGGAATTGGAAGGAAGCTGCCGTGGCCTGGAGAAAGTACCATCCCGGCATTTGTGCAGAGTTGAAATGGAAAACCTCCGAAAACGATTTCGAGGATTGCCGACGGGTGATTCGAATCCACCCGGCTCTCCAGAACAGAGCCGTAACTGGCCGTACTACAACGCACTGAGCTAACCTGTTCGGTATGATAGTACTAGACCGGGCGTGTTGTAAGCGACTCTTCAAAGGCAGTGACACCATGGAAAGAATGGGGGGGAGGGAGAATCTAGTACATGCTGCCGACATTCCGAATATATTGCGGTATTCATTGACTAAACAACTTAAATATTCCAACTCGAGCTGAAGTAATTAGTCTACCCAGCGAGCCAAATATTATTCGTTCCATTGGATCGAGAAGGAATATTTCAGTAGCCTTGATATAATAAATATTTCGATGTATTCGAATCGTCAGTAAAGTGTACATATAGGACTCAAAACTACAACAGGGACGAGTGCAGAATAAGAGGGTGTAGTCAGCTTAATAGATCGTGGAAGTCTTCCCGCGCAGATCCGATTGGTAATTTAAGGGCCAAAACATTGCCATTATCAGTTTGTCGTAATATTCACCGAGAAAGGAGGACCGGCACCATAAAGGATGATGATATCTAGTAAACAAATATGGAAAAGCCATGAAAAGTACGGAAATAAAAAGTATCCGAGGTCTTGTAAGTCTGATTCCAGAGAGGTCCAATATACAAAGCATCAGGGCGACAGATCTCTTTCCATATTCATGGTCAACCACCCCAGAACATTTCGTCGACTGGAATGAGCACTACAAGATCACTAAAAAATTACACTAAACTTACATTATAATTAGATTTATAAAGCATACAATTAATATTATAAGAAATGAAATGAAATGCCGTATGGCTTTTAGTGCCGCGAGTGTCCGAGGACATGTTCGGCTTGCCAGGTGCAGTTCTTTCGATTTGATTCCCGTAGGCGACCTGCGCGCCGTGATGAGGATGAAATGATGATGAAAACAACACACACACCCAGCCCCCGTACCAGCGAAATTAACCAATGATGGTTAAAATCCCGACCCTGCCGGAAATCTAACCCGGGACCCCTGTGACCAAAGGCCAGCACGCTCACCATTTAGCCATGGAGCCTGACATTACTGGGATGATACTTATTATCTAAAGGGGTCCAAAATCCGTCCCCTCATAATGGTACTAATCACTGGTAAAGCAGAACCATGGTGTTCCTCCTACAGTGGTACTAATCACAGGTAATGTAGAACTATTGTATGTCACACACAAAATGGCACCACTCACAGGTAACACAAACCTATGGTGATTCTCA
Organism: Anabrus simplex; assembly: GCF_040414725.1. Classification (NCBI taxonomy): domain Eukaryota; kingdom Metazoa; phylum Arthropoda; class Insecta; order Orthoptera; family Tettigoniidae; genus Anabrus; species Anabrus simplex. The sequence goes on along the minus strand of NC_090265.1, from coordinate 868,086,536 downwards.
CGTTAGGGTACTACTCACAAGCAACGCAGACCCGTGGTGTTGCTCACATAGTAGTACTAACCATAGGCAGTGTAGACCCACGGTGTATCACTCATTAAGGCAAAGCCCACAGGCAACACAAACTCATGGTGTTCCTCGCATAATGGTACTACAACTCTCAGGCAACTCAGACCCATGGTTTTACTCACATAGTGTTACACGTCTGGCAAGCGTGGTGTTTTATTGCCGAACACCTTCCATAAACTCCTATGACTTCGAATTTTCAAACGAAACTACCCCAGGTGAGTAGAGTGAAAGACTCAGAATCTCACACTGACAATACGTCAGTCTGCCTCAAGGATTCTGGGGGAGGCACAAATTCGAAAAGAACGAGTAAAAAAGTAAGAATAGCCACATACAACATAAGAACTATGAGACTAGCTGAAGACCTTGAAAGGCTAGAACAAGAACTGCATGACATAAAATGGGATATTCTGGGTATTTGTGAGACTCGCCTTCAAGGAGAAAAAGCTGAGACCCTTCCATCAGGTCATGTCATCTTACGTAATAACGGGGATGCTTCTACACATGGGGTTGCTATTCTTGTCAATAAAAATATCAAAGAATTCATACACAAGATGATTTGTGTCTCTTTCAGAGTGATATATATCGTCCTCAAATTGAATAGTAAATTCTCCATACAAGTCATACATGTCTATGCTCCAACGAGTACTTCTGACGAAGAGGCAGTGGAACAGCTGTATGAAGATATCACCAAAGCGAAAAATTCAGAAAAGACACAACTCTGTATCATCGTTGGAGACTTCAATGCAAAAGTGGGTCAAAAGGAAATCGGAGACCCAGAGAACATTGGTACATATGGACTAGGCGATCGAAACGAAAGAGGAGAAAGATTGCTAGAATATCTCACAGCCGAAAATCTCTATTGCATGAATACTTTCTTTAAAAAGCCCATCCAACGAAAATGGACATGGAAGAGCCCCGATGGACAAACCAAGAATGAGATAGATTTTATCCTGACCAACAAGAAGAAATATTGTACAGATGTTCCTGTTCTCAATAGATTTGATACAGGAAGCGACCATAGGCTAGTTCGAGCAACCTTTACATTTGACCTCAAACTTGAACGGTCCAAAATGACAAGGGGGTACACTTTTCCAAGAGTAGAGGACTTAGAAACACATCAATCATCATTTCAACAAGCTCTTACCAAAAAACTTAACCCAACAGAAGATTTGAAATACTTGGACGTGAACGAACTTAATGAGAAAATTACAGTCAGTATTCAAAATGCAGCAAAGGAGATCCCATTGAAGAAAACTAATAAGAAGAGCCGACTTTCACTCAATACCATGCAGCTCATTAAGGACAGGAAGACAATGGACAGGGATACAGCAGAATACAAAAATCTTAACAAGACCATTCGCAAGGAAATAAGAAAAGATCTAAGGAAATTTAATAATAACATGATCATACAGACAATTGAAGAAAATAAAAACATAAAGATTTTAAAGAACAGCATGTCTACAGGAAGACCAAAAATTACAAAACTTAAGAACCAAAATGGAGAAATAGTCACAGATAGGCAAAAGATTACTGGAGTTATTAGAGATTTCTACTACAAGCTGTATACATCAACCATTAATAAACCATCCAGTGATGAACAACTAGCCCAGAATTATACACATGAAGTAACACCGGAAGTAACCACTGCTGAGATTGAAAGTGCTCTTAAACAACTAAGGAATAAAAAATCCCCTGGGGAGGATAAAATAACGAATGAAATGCTGAAATTAGGTGGAAGAGATCTGCTAGAAGCCGTGAGAATACTCATGAACAAGTGTATTAACTCTGGAAGAATACCAGAAAATTGGAAAAATGCTGAAGTGATACTTCTCTTCAAGAAAGGTGATAAGGAAAATTTAGAGAACTATCGTCCTGTGAGTTTGTTATCACACCTTTATAAGCTCCTGACTAAAATTGTAACCAACCGCCTCACAAGAGAACTGGATTTTTATCAACCTGCCGAGCAAGCGGGATTTCGTAAAGGCTTCTCAACTGTTGAACACATCCAGACTATTCGTCTTCTTCTGGAGAAAACCACTGAGTACAACATCAAGATTCATCTGGCCTTCATTGATTATAAAAAAGCTTTTGACTCAGTGGAGATCTGGGCAATCATGAAGGCACTTCAAAATGCCATGATAAACTCAAGGTATATAAAGCTTCTGGAAAACATTTATGATCAAGCAACAATGGTAGTCAGAGTGGACGAAGACCTCATCACCAATAAAATCCCAGTTGGCAAAGGAGTTCGACAAGGTGACACAATCTCTCCAAAGCTGTTTACCCTTGCCTTGGAAGATGTATTCAAAACCCTTCATTGGGATAATAAAGGAATAAAAATCAACGGGGTATATTTGAACCACCTGCGTTTTGCCGATGACATTGTGCTCATAAGTGAAAATCTAGATGAGCTAGAAAGCATGATCCAAGAATTAAAAACTGCTTCTGCTAAGATTGGTTTGGAAATGAACATTAATAAAACGAAAATACTAAGCCCAGAGAGTCGACCACTTAAAACGGGAAACCAATATATAGAAGCTGTCGATGAGTACATCTATCTTGGACACAAGATAAAACTTGGAAAAGACAACCAACGTGCAGAAATTCCTCGCAGAATAGGTATGAGTTGGACTGCATTCCGAAAACTAAGATTCATCCTCACTAACAAGGATGTTCCAATTAACCTGAAGACCAAGGTTTATAATACGTGCGTGCTGCCAGTTACAACTTACGGTCTGGAAACGATGACTCTGACGAAGGAAAGTGCTCGCAAGCTTCAGCGAACACAACGAGCCATGGAGCGACAGATGCTAGGGATCAGCCTTAGGGATAAGATCCGTTCAGAGGACATCAGGAGAAGAACTAATGTAACAGACATCCTAGAGATAGTAGCAAAACTAAAATGGCAATGGGTAGGACACGTAGCTCGACAAGACTACAACAGGTGGACCTCTAGGATTGTTCACTAGAGACCATGGGGACACAAGAGAGGCATTGGAAGACCCCTGAAGAGATGGCTCGACGACATAAAGCTGTTGGCTGGAACACGCTGGTTCCAAGTGGCTCAAGACCGAAGACGATGGAAGCACATGGAAGAGGCCTATATCCAGCAGTGGATTGAAATAGGCTAGAAAAGAAGAAGAGAAGAAGAAGTGTTACTAATCACGGGCGCCAGCAAAACACGTGGTATTTCTCACTTAGTGGCACTAATCACAGCCAACGTAGACCCATGGTGTTTCTCATAAAGTGGCACTACCCATACGTAACGCAGACCCATTCTGAACACAGCGGAACCGACCGATTTTACCCTTCACTTACCATTCCATCGTTGGTCGGCCACAGCTGCTACAGCAGAGCAATATTGAACTCTTAAATCTTGGGGTCGTTGTGGGAATGTTTCGGTCACGATCTTAACCAAACGATGGGGTTCAGAAGAGAGACTAACTACTTGAAATGAGGAGCAAATATGTGCTTACTAACTTTTATTAAATTCGTAATGGCACAAAAAATTTATTTATATAAAAAAATAATTATTAATTATTAAATGTTTCAAACGCAGTCACGTTGCATAGCGTTAATTCATTTATTATAATATCGAAGAATTTTCTTAGGAGAAAATAGGAATCTCATAAATTAGTGGACGGCGAAACTGAAAAAAGGTGAAAGGAAAACCTGAAAAATCGTGCACCTATTAATCCAAACGATAACTGAGAATTAATCCACACGATCCGTGAAAAATCTGACCTTCATCAAGTAGAACGCCTGATTTACTTTTAATTAAGGTTATCCACCAGTCGAATACCCTTTCGGATACGGAACACCCGCCAAATGGACCCTTAATCGAACCAAATTGACTATCAGTTGCTTTGGATAGGTTGCGAAATATTGTTGGAAAGCATGGTGTTCACTACCAGTTGACAGCAGCATCCACAATTGAAACAAAATTCCACCATGTATTTGTCATTTCATGACACCCTTAAGTTATAAAATAACCCCGATGCTAAACGTGCATCAACCCAAACAGCTGTTCAGAAGGAACCAACAACCACACGATCCACGAGGATCTTACGTTACGTCGTTCTGAAGGAACAAAACTGCGAAATGCAGGAAACACTTATTCATCACGCATTTAGAAGAAATGCCAAACACTGAAGTTAATTTAAAAGTGGTAAAGCACTTGAAAAATATTATCATCAAACCGATTTTCAGGTTATAAATGGTTACGTTACGCTTAATAAAATTACAAGTCCACATGGTAAAATAAAACAAAATTACAGAATTCTTTCCTACTTAACAATGACTACCATCACAGATCCATCTACTTATTGTTTGTCCCAACACACTACCTACAAAGTTATCAATTGATCGAACTCAACTACGTATAAAAATGAAAGAACGACAAAGATTAAAATATATTACCGGCTGACGAATCGAATCCGCATTCGTAACTCAAGTCTCACACACATACGCTGAGTGTCAACATGCACACTATCAAAGCGAAACGGACGTCAGAACGACAAACAATTAAGTCCGTAAAATAAAATAAAATACTGAAGTTAATTAAACTCAAATACGCATGGCAAACTGCAGTAAATATTCAATCACCGCTAGCTCAGAATCCAATATTGGACAACCCTCATATACCGATAGTAATTCCATAATCTTAGGTAAACATCTTCCAGCTGTTGAGGGCTGCACGCTAGCTTGGCCTCGTTATTACCGAGCTAACCCTCTTCACATTGCGTATACTACTGCAGACATTACCTTCGATCAGGTCACTTCGCAAAAACTTCTAATCTAAGACTTGAGTACGTACAGCTGACATCCCAGACCTATCGTCGGGCCTACTTAATGTCTACACACCCTAACACTAACCTCTATGTACACATACCTTCCTAATTCTGTCGTTGAGCGTGAACTAGGACATCTCATCATCAGTATACTCCTAGGATAACATGTGACGTCCTAAATCTATTGTCGAGGGGAAACTGGGTCGTATACGCTTCCCCTAGCATATCAGGCGAAATCGTAATTTCAAACAAACTTTGATATTTTTAGCTGTAAATCTGGTCGAAACTAATAACACACAACGAAACAACTCTTGCCACAGAACGAACGCAAGTTGGAAAATGCAGTAAGTCCCTATCTTGTTACTAAACGTGAAATTGAAAATAGATATCGCGTGGCGAACAATCCACAACTCAAACACGATCTCAGCATGTACAATGAAGTTTAGGGAAGAATAATGACTTCCAACACCCGTCTAACATTATGTGGTTGTCGTCAAAAAACAATAAGCATCACCACCGCCAAATCCACACTGTAGTTTTAGGGTGAAGCCCTCACATCGCCTACCGTCATTTTTTCAAATATTCACATCGATGACTATCCAGTGAAACGAAATTCAATAAATTTACACAGCCAAACATATTCCTTTAAAAACGTCCAATATCTCATCCCACAATGTTTCCGATTTAATGATAAATTACCGCCTTGTAATTTATGAACTTTACTGATTGGAAACTTGTCATTACATTCAAATAACACCAACCGTGTATTCAAAATGCTCTTTTATCCTTGAGGTCATATTATTCTAACTTTCACTATACTGACTTGACGTAATTAGTCACTTGATTTTTACTACTAAGATTTACAATCTTCACCAGAATCGTTTTTCACTTGGGATCTTGCTTGAAATTTACTGTGCCTCACACAATAATTCTCGAACCACCTTCTCCAGGTCCCAGCTTTCGGATTGTTAGCGGAATATACTACATAAATCTCACATTTAATATACGGCCTGTCTCAAAAATTCTTCCTCGGCAAATATAACTTGTCTCAAAAATTCATTCTCATCGCCTTCTCATGGCGGTATTACGTAAAATCCAGGCTCCCTTTGCCTTCAACATTTCTACAACTCTTATCTCGACAAATATAAATTCTTCGCTCTCAATCCATTTCTATATTTCAAGATCCTCTCGTGACAAACAATTTTTATAAAAAATATACCTTTTTTATTTTTTATTTTACTGTTACTACAACTTTCGGACCTCGAGAATACAACAACACACCGTGATTTTCCATATCATCGACATACACGATGTCACAAAATTTTACTTCCCATGAATAAAACATAACTTTATCGGATTCCACTGGAATTTTCTAGACACCCGCAAACCTTGTGGAACCTACTTGATAAATACACTTTTAACATAGGTAAATTTTGTACCGCGGTAGACATTATTATTATTATTATTATTATTATTATTATTATTATTATTATTATTATTATTATTATTATTATTAGTATTATTATTTCGACAAAACTTTTCTGAATTCAAACGATATTCGAAATTAAGACCTTCGTTACGACTACGTTATCATTATCACCTTCCTAAATTTCCTCAATTCGGACAATATCTCAAAGAATATTAACACAATATTTAAACGTCGCATTTTATAGTTTCTTGATGTGAATTTTACAACGCTAAAGATTTTTCACACGCTGACCAGAAATATAATACCTTTTCCTGATCATCACAAAATATCAACCCAACACACGCAATGAAAAATGGTAGGGACAAACAATAATCTAGCTACAACATTGATACAAAATATTCACAGACTCGTAGCCATCGTCCTGGATTCTGGCTGCATCAGCCAGCAAACCTCGTTTATTTTAGCCTCCCATGGCTATCTGGGATTTTTTTCTTATATTTGCACAGGTAACTTAAATTACACAACACTCTATAACGCACTTTCAAAACGTTTACCAAGCGACGAGCATTCTTCTCAAATGATCACGTCCACTGCGTTCGCAAGACTGTCCCCTTCTCGCCCGACTACGGCCAGGTGTTCCAACAGATAAGAAACCAGACACAGTAGCTAACTTCAAACTCCTCTTTAACAGACACACACTGAATACAGAGAGAAATTCAATTACTTCTAAACCTTCAAAATTTCCATTAGCGGCAGCTCAGAAAATTTCCATCATCTTCCGCTTCTAACAGTATATTTGAATCATTGCCACGAACATGTAATAAGTTATTTGGAGACCAAATTTTCACACTTTTCTGCTGACGAGTGACGCGGGCTCCGCCGCTCCAGTAACCAAACAGACACTGTCAAATATACGGAGGGAAATTTCTTTTATACTCTATGGGATGACGCTACTCACACCATGAAGCTTGGTTGTGTAATATGCTAATTCCGCATCCAATAGACCGATTTTCCTGAAATTTGTTTCATAACTTCGGACAGACTTACGATTTATTTCGGTGTTAATTTCATAATTTTCCCATACTCGCAACAGGCGAAATAAATTATTTCTGCCCGGGCGTTTAGTGGGTTTTCTTCATCCCTCGACCTTGGTACGTGTCGCTATTCCGCGGATCGGGCGCGGATTCGTCTCTAGGCTTAAATGCATTTATATTTACCTTGTGGGTTCTGTCTTCACGTAGGGTTTAAGAATAATTTAGATTCTTTATTTCTGGATTTACTGTGTTGCCAAAATCTCTCGTTACGAAGAATTCCTTGAGTTTGAAAAATTGTTGAATATTCGAAGTCCACCGAAGTGCCCCAGCGTTTCACGTGTTTGCAGTCGGCTCGACACGGGGAGCTCGTTCCCTCGAGACAGCCATACTCATGAAATCCAAACATGGCCGCTCTCAAAAAAGTAACTTTTATTTGAAATAAATATTGAGAAAATAAAAAAAATTCTCATCGTAGAATTATGGGTTCACGGTGGATAACACAAGATGACAATTATCACAAACAACGCCCAGACCCGTAGTGTTTCTCGCATAATGGTACCGCTCCTATGTAACGTAAACCCATGGTTTTCCTCGCAAGGTGGTACTAGTCGAAAGTAACGTCGACCCAAGTATAGTTATAGATGGCACCACTATACTACCCATATTGTCAACAACAATCAACTGAAAATAGTTCGTGTTTATTTTGTGGCTCGCTTAAACCTTATAATATTTGTTTTAAATGCTCATATTTGTGTAAGCAAATAAAATATTATAAGCACGGAATTAAATACGAATTAACATGAATAAAATGCGTAACTGTATCTGGCATAAAAAGTAGTAGGTTGGTAATTCTGATTGATGGGTGACGTTCTTCATTTCATTTTTGTAGTGGTGCCAACATGAATTACAGCTGTCAAGTGCAACCTTGTGCCGGTCCATCAAGGCACGTGACTCTTTCCTAAAATTAACAAGTGGCGTTTCAAGTTGTATATGCCATTTGGCATTTCCCTCTGTTAAATGTTAATCAGTGGTGACCGGCCTTAATGTAGACCTACCATGAAAAAAATGTTAATCCACAGCCTGTTTCCAGTCATTTGACCGGGTCAGGAATGGAATGAATGAAGCCCCCATCTGGCGGTGAGGATAGGAATTGTGCCGGCTGTCGAAGCCTGTCGCACTCCTCTGGAACAACGATGAATGACTGACAGATGAAATGAAATTATATTGGAGAGTGTTGCTGGAATGAAAGATGATAGGATGACAGGGAAACCGGAGTACCCGGAGAAAAAACTTGTCCCGCCTCCGCTTTGTCCAGCACAAATCTCACATGGAGTGACGGGATTCGAACCACGGAACCCAGCGGTTAGAGGCCGGAGCACTGCCGCTTAAGCCACGGAAGCTCGCAGATATCTACTTTAAATATGTAGCCATATTTCTTACTCACCCTGCACATCTTAATTTTACTATCTAGAGCCTCTTTAATGTTACATTAATTTATTTTCAAAAAATGTTGGACTGCTGTTGTTTAAAGTGTAGAACTCTTGAAAATGTGAGAACATTGCAATTGATCACTGAAGCATCTAGACTGCCTTCTCCTGTCTGATAATTTACAGTGTTACGGATGCAAAACTACTGTGTAAGAAAATCACATATTTGAATCAGTTTTTAGCCCCGAAATGTACTAGTGGTTTGTTTATGTATCAGTGTGAGTAGCGAGATAATGATAAGCGGAATAAATTTCTACTGCATAGTGGAGAAAACTCTCCGCATGCATACACATTTGTTATTGAAACTCTTGAAACGGACACGAAGACCCAGTCCCGGAGCCTGAGTAATTAACCATATACAGTTAAGATCCACAACAGAGCCGAGAATCGAACTCATGGCCTTCTGAGGCGAAAACCAGTACGCTGGCCGTTCAGCCAAGGAGCCGCACTAGCGAATTAAAGATTTTCTTCTCCTGGTTTTTCCACACCTGTGGGGTCGCGGATGCGAAGTGTGTCGCACATGTGGATATGGCCCTGTTTTTGGCCAGATGCCCTTCGTTACGCCAACTACCTGTGGGAGAGATGAAATCACTATTGCGTGTTTTTATAGTGGTTGGTCGTGTGATGTGTTGTCTGAATATGAAGAGGAGAGTGTTGAGAGAAACACAAACAGCCAGTCCTAGAGCCAGAAGAATCCTCGACCCGGCCCGAAATCAAACCCAGCACCTTCTGAACTGAAGGCCTCAACGCTGACCATTCAGCCAAGGATTCGGACAACGAATAAAACATGTATTCAGACAATATTCAAACCATACATTGTGTATACATGTAGCCTAGGCCTATACATAACTTTTTTAAATAGAAATATAACATTTAACGACGAAATGCGCCGAGGTGTCGGAATTCTGCTCCACAGGAGTTCTCATACGTCCTGGTATAAATTTACCGACTCGAAGGTGACCTAATTAGCACCATCAACTACTATCAAATTGAATCAGGATCAAACTCTCCAACTTAACCTCAAAAAGCGAGTGGTCTGAGACATTCAGCCCGGTAATGTCATCGGTATGAACTCTGCTAGTTTCTTATTTAAGATATATTTTCTCGATATCGATTTTTGGCTTTAACAAGCATTGAAATGTTAGCGATTTCTACGTCATACGAACTTTCACATAACAGCTAACTCGATAGCTGTAGAACGCTGCGATACGCAGTTGGTGGAAAAGCTCTCTTGATGTACTGTTACGTGTGCTGTAAACCATGTTAATTTCAAAGGCGCTAGCCTCTACAAATATAATTTATCACTGAGGTTTATTAAAATATTAAAAGGCAAACAATATTGAATTGTTATAAAAACGAACTCTCTTGCTTGCGGGGGACAGGGACAGCCCGGCACATTTCATGGCGTGTGAACCGTACGAGCCAGAACATGTAATCGAGCGGAAAATGAACAATTTTCACGCTCACTTAAGTTCTCCATGGCGATACTTCCGATGACAGCGAAATCAATGTTCTGAGTTGACTGAGCAACACAAAGAAACTCTGTTTCAAGCTTGGCAACGAACAGAATTTTGTCTAAACATCGACCTTCTTGAAGTAAAATTGATCTCTTTTGGCGTTCAAGAACATGCTAGATAAACTGGTAAATTACCATCAGTGTCAAAGGTGAAGTATCCCCTGGGTATAAAAGAACAGATTCATGGTCTACTCTTTATTAGAGATTTATTATTTATTTATTCTTGACTTACATTTTTGGCAAAGTTAGGGCTCACGGCCCTCTCTTACACTTAACCAATTCCAATAACAATTTTTTTTAAATATGAACATAAAAGTACAAGTAATACATGGTAATTCTTCAAAAACTAAATACTGGGGACAGACCGAGAGAGTTGGCCGGGCGATTAAGGTCGCGCAGCTGTGAGCTTTCATTCGGGAGGTAGTACAGTAGGTTCAAACACCACTGTCCTGAAGATGGTGTTCCGTTGTTTCCCGTTTTTACATCAGGCAAATGCTGTACGTTAATTAAGGCCACGACAGCTGTCTTCCCACTCCTAGGACTTTCCTTTTCCATCGTCGCCATAAGACCTATCTGTGTCGGTTCAATGTAAAGCAAATTGAAAAGAAAACTAGGGACAGAAGCGCTAAGATCAGGTTATAAATTAGTAAGGCAATATGAGTGATAATAATAATAATCATAACTGAAGTGCATAATAAAAGAAAATCCATCCACACAACATACGTACGCTGAGTCACACAACTCAGTTATATGTGCCTAGGAAAAACTTCCTGCAGGCAGATTTTAATGTATGAGAGGAAGTAATGTGCCGAATGTCCATTGGGAGTGTATTCCAGAGTCTCGATGCAGTAACTAAAAAGAATGCTTGTAGGAATTCGTTCGATTTCGTGGAATTTCAAGTAAGGAAAGAGAACGGGTACTCATTTCATGGAATGAGGAAAAGGAATGAAAAGTAGAAGATAGGTAAATAGGAGTGTTCGTCGAGAGTAGTTGGTAAACAAGTGTCTCTAGGTGAAAATTCCTTCGTTCATTTATGCGTAGCCATATAGCGAAACATGAGCGTCATGTCACAGTTGAAAGGCATATCGTATGCATGAGTTTTGTACTCGTTGAAGTCGCGAAGGTTGTTCAGCATTAAAATTGATTAGCACCGTATCACAGTAGTCTAAAATTGGGAATAGGAGTGCTTAACCTGTGTCTGAAAAGTTCGGTGAATGGTCGCCTGGGTTGTACACCGTGTTAGTTCGGACGATGCGCTCGTGCATACGCATTGCGAGACATGACACCAAGTGCCCCTTTCGGTCAACTCAACACAGTTAAACGGAGATGAACGCTGCAACACATCGCACGGAGTCAGTGTGAGGACTCGTGTCATTGCACAATGGAGTGCAAAACGGAGTAACGCGTTAACATGAAGTTTTGCTTCCACCTAGGCAAAACGGCAACGGAAACACATGCAATGTTAGTGCAAGTTTACCAAGCTCAAGCAGTGAGTAAAAAGTGCGTTTTTGACTGGTCTAAACGCTTTCGAGATGGAAAGGAAGGTGTTGAGGACGAGGCGAGTTCGGGTCGACCAACCACAAGCACATTTCCAGACAACATCGAACGAGTGAGAATGATCGGCGACTGTCCTTACGAATGATAGCAGATGAAGTGGGTGTAGACAAGGACAGTGTAAGGACCATTGTTCACGAAATTTGAAAAAGCGGAAGATTTGTGCCCGGTTTGTACCGCACAACCTGACAGACGAGCGGAAGCAAACTCGGATGGAAGCGTCGGGAGATTTCATTGACGTTTGTGACCAAAATCCGGAGGTGTCAGGAGACGAGTCATGGTGCTACCAGTATGATCTGGGGACGAAGAGACAGTCAATGGCGTAGTGTTCAGCGTCTTCTTCGCCTCCCAAGAAAAGTCGGCGCACAAAGTCTAAGATTAAGACAATGCTGATCGCCTTTTTCGACAGCAATGGTGTCATTCATCATGAATTTGTACCTCAGGGTACACCTGTCAACGCGGAATTCTACGAGGGAGTTTTGAAACGGCTACTGCAACACATCAGACGGGTTCGGCCTGAACTGTACCGGAGTGGACAGTGGAAGCTCCTCCACGACATCGCCCGTCCGCACACAGCGATACGCGTGACCCAGTTTCTCGCTGAACGCCAGGTGACTGTTCTTCCACATCCTCCGTATTCTCCGGAATTGACGCCGGCAGACTTTTTTTGTTCCCCCGTCTTAAATTAGCCCTGAAAAGTCACCGGTTCGACAGTGTAGAAGGTATCCAACAGCGCGTGACAAAAGTTCTCCGGGAGATTCCAAAAGAAGCGTTTGCTGCCAGCTTCGAGCAGCTTTACAGTCTATGTCAAAAGTGTGTTGTAGCTAACGGTGATTATTTTGAAGGCCAGTAAAGGAGTTTTGTGTGTAACTTACGTTGTCTTTATTTCATGAGACCATTCACCGAACTTTTCAGACACATGTTGTAATTTTAGGATTTGAGGAAAAGCATGCTTGTGACGTTTCAGTGTATATAGAGTTACATGGACCTTTTTACATACATCAGTTATGTGTTCATTCCAGGTCAGATTCTCGTTGATGGAGATTTCAAGATTAGCTACATGAGATGAGGATAAGATGATGTATCGACAGGGCTTTACCATATCTCCCTCTAAAGAAATCCTCTAATGAAAGACATCCATTCGATACTTATTTTAACATTGCGTATAGAGCGGTGCCCCGACAATCTGTCTTTGTTCCGGACAATTCATGCTGCAACAGCTCGTCCCAAGTTTAGAATTCGTACCGCAGTAATAATTCGCCATATGTTAGGAATTAAAATTACCATGAAGTTATAGGATAATTACCCAGGACCACAAACCCAGATAAAAGGTGGCACTGTAGACTAAATCTTCTTATGCGGAAGTCCACACCCCTCCTTCCATAAATCTAGGCTGCCAGAAAAGTATAGTATAAGTCAGAAAATGTTCAAAGTAAGATAAGTCCACGGTGTGATCCTGAAAGGGGTTTCGACCTTTGCTGTATTTTCTATGTCAGAGCACAAGCCGCTGCCATGCTTGAGGGAAGAGAAGGGGGAGGGAGGGGAAGTGGGGTGTATTGCATCCATAAAGCGACCATAAAAAGGGTACAGTATGTTGGAGACATAGATAAAACTCCGCGCGTATGCACAAGTTTCTTCGTTCGACTCGCAATGGTGCTGTCGATCGGGAGGTTGAACATAATATAAGAACAACGGAGGGATTCTTAGATCATTGAGCGTAATTTATCTGGACGTGCGTAATATTTCTAAATAATATCAAGAAATCAAAGTGCTCACCATTACTTTCTTCTTCGGCTTCTTGTACTTCGAACTACTTAAGGGAATTCAGGATGAATAGGAGGGCATATTTTTTTCCTCGGGACGAATATACTGGAACGGATTAGTTCGGTGCAAATGTTTTTGGGTGAACTGCAGTAACATTGTGCAGAGCCAATCTGGAGCCACGGAGGTAGCTTCTTCTTCTTCTTCTTCTTCTTCTTCTTGTTCCGTGCTTCAGTCGTGTCAATCTGTTGCAGTCACATATCCATCAACAGAGGGGTCCAGAAAAATGTAGACACTTTTTGATAGTTAATATCTTTGGAACAAAATGACATATCGTTGCAATTCTTTCACGGTAGCGTAGTGCATTATTTTCTCAACAGATGATAAAGGTCACGTAAATGATGCGACAATCTTGGCGCGCGTTTTCCAGCAGATGACAGTGCAGCAATGAATGAAGTAAGATTGTCGTTTGAACAACGCAAGGCCGTATTGAAGTGGTGCTGGAAGTACGAAAACATGATGGTATAATGTGTACGGAACTCAGCCACTAACACGTACAACTATTTATCGTATTCGGGATAAATTTGAAGCCGACGTACTGTTCAGGATGTGGCCAGTCAAAAACGTCAAGAAGTCCAGCTTCTAGCGATGCTGTGTTGCAACATTTTAGTAGGTCTCCTCAAAAATCTGTGAATCAGGAAGCAAGTGAAAGCGGAGTAAGTAGATCAACCGTACGACGAATTCTGAAGACTGCAAAGTGTAAAGTGCACATTCCAAGAACGCTATGAACGACCGACGACCCGGATCGAAGGATGGAGTACTGCGAGTGGTTTGAAGGCATGCTTCGCGAGGATGAACGGTTTGCAGGGATGGTTATCTGGTCTGACGAGGTGCAATTCAAACTGAATAATACTGTAAACCGCCACAGCTGCGTGAACTGGGCTCCTGGAAATCCTCACGTTCACGGGACAAATACGTTAAAAGGTACCGTAACTGGTGAGGTGTATCTTCATATGCTGCAAACGTCGATTTTACCTGCCATCCGAGAGGTGTTTGGAAATAAAAGATTTTACCTACAACAAGATGGTGCTCCGCCTCACCACAGAGATGTCAGAGCCTACTTGGATGAAAATCTACCTGGACAATGGATAGGTCGAAGAGGAGCTGTTGAGTATCCTCCACGGTCTCCAGACCTTACACCTATGGGGCACCTTGAAAAATGGAGTTTCTTCAGCAGAAGCCAGCTACAGTAAGCCTACACTGAACGAGCTACGAGAAACCATCGAGGCGTCCTGTGCAGCTATCACACCGGCAACACTGACAGCCGTAGTTCGGTCAGTAGTTCAGTGGCATCGGCGTTGTTTGGTTGCTTATGGGGGTCACTTTGAACACATAAAATATCTTTCCCCCAGTGCAAGTATTGTAACGGTACGTCATTTTGTTCCATTACTATCGACTATCAAAGAGTGTTTACATTTTTCTGGACCCCTCTGTATTTACTGGTATTCCTATGCATCTTCCTTTTGAAAGTATACTCTTTAAAGCTACTTTTAGAATTCTGCTTCTTGCGTTCTTCCGATTAAAGTACTTCATTTATTTCTCATTTGTTCGGTACGAAATCTGTCCAGCTTACTGCACCCCATAAGTGACCTTATAAATGTCAATTCTACGACATTACTCGAATATAACAACCATGTTTCCTCTAGATTACCCATGATATCTTAGAAAGGAAACAGTACAATTATATACCGTAGAACCTAATGTCGTATCTATGAACGAATACTTTACTGCCCTGTTAATTGTTCCACACGTTGTCTTATTCCAATTATAATCTAATATATCGATCACCATTAAAATGATCACATCTTCCAAGGCATTATTTTTTATTTTTTAAAAGCTGACCCAGGACATTCCAGGTTTGTCAAATGACACAGAATGATATATAGTAACTTATTTTTTATGAAAGATGATAAATCAGATTAATATTTAAAAATAATGTGTTATAATAAATCATGTTAAATAGCTGCCTCTGTGGATCAGTGGTAGAGTGTCGGCCTCTGGATCCCAAGATAGCGGGTTCAAACCCGGCAGAGGTAGTCGGATTTTTGCAGGGCGGAAAAAAGTCCATTCGACACTCCATGTCGTACGATGTCGGCATGTAAAAGATCTCTGGTGACACATTTGGTGTTTACCCGACAAAATTCATTAAATCTCAGCCATAGACGCCCAAGAGAGTTTCGGTTTACTCGGTCTGCCATCTAGTGGGGGCCTAGAGTAAAAAGGAACGTCGAAATTGACGAGCAGACAGCCAGATGGCGTCAAATTGAAATGTCTGCACACGGTAGCTGAGGCCATACGATTATTATTATTATTATTAATCATGTTAAATGGCATGAACTCCATACAAATGATTTCGAAGAATCGAGGTGGAGTATTTGATTATTGAGACGACTATAACATCTTGTAGATTTCTCGGCAGTTGATATTTTTGTCACGATGTCACGAAAGATTTGGGAATTGTTCCTCCCGCGCCAAAGAAAAGTCCAGTTACAGTAATTTTTCGAAAATTATAAGACTCAAGAAAGAAATGGATGGTTGGATTATAAATATTATTTTTCTCATTGTTCACGTCAGTCGGCTGAGAGGCTGAAGATTAAAAGCGTACCGTTGGATCAAGAATTTCTGCTTCGTTCCTACGTCTATCAGTCACTATAATATCAATCCTGCGAGTGCTGCCTCAGCCGGCGATGCAGTGGACTTCTTCGGACACTTACAGATCTTTGAGACGGAGAGCATTAGCAATCATGTTTCTGATGATATTATGAACTCCCCAGCATCACCCAACGTTAGGTTTGCTAGCCAACGTTGGTTAGCCTCTGCACCACGTCCACACTTGGAAAGACATCACTTTCCCACCGTAAAAGACACAATACTCCTCTAAATATTCACAGATTCTGCGTATTTGCCCGTAAGAAATGGATCACTATACGGACCTCCACACGTGACCACTCAGCAGCTGTCCCCGTGGTAGGGTTCAGTTTAACAATCTGTACACCTATGCACAATCTACCGGTATGACTACAAACTTTCGGTTACGTAATTTGTAGAAAGCACCATTCCTTTGTTTCTGAACAACCAAACTTACTTTTTGACTTACCCTCGCGTATCCATGTTGCGTTCTCTCTCTCTCTCGTATACAACGACTTATCTGAAACTTTGAACATAAAACTACAGAGGGTGCGTGACAAATGCCAGGCGTGGTGAACACATAACACTGGTTGAAACTCCATGAACGTCGTTAAATCTCAGTGGCTGTTGCTACTCACAAAATTCTACCTTTGTAATGCAATTATACCTATGGAATCGGTAAGTAAAAGAGATAATACTGTAGGTTTACAAAAACTACCCTTCAAATTCCCCTCCATCATACCACTACATGCAACAAATCCTTTGTCTGCACTGCAGCATGTATCTTTAACGTCTTTAATGTTCACCGTTTCACAAATAACACTAACTGTGCTCAAGTAAAGCTGTCCTTAACAGCTGTTTTTCTGGAGGAGTACGCAAAGGGCGGAGATCAGGCATTCTTGTGTCAAACAATACGAAATATGTGTATTGTTTTACTCTCTGTTTTAGTTTGAGATTTTTTAGATTATTGTAGTCTACAATAATAAATAGGCTTAATATGTTGTTTTTTTTACTTATTAGATAATGTATGTTGTAATTTACTGGAGCCGTGCTGAGTGGCTCAGACGGTTGACCGCTGGTCTTCTGATCCCAGTTTGGCAGGTTCGATACTGGCTCAGCCCGATGGTGTTTGAAAGTGCTAAAATACGTCAGCCTCGTGTCGCTAGATTTACCGGCACGTAAAAACTTATGCGGGACAAAATTCTGGCACCACGGCGTCTCCGAAATGAGTAGTGACATTATTATTATTATTATTATTATTATTATTATTATTATTATTATTATTATTATTATTATTATTACCAATCTTTCTTTCTTTCTTTCTTTCTTTCTTTCTTTCTTTCTTTCTTTCTTTCTTTCTTTCTTTCTTTCTTAATTTGTTTACCTTCCAGGCTTGATTTTTCCCTCGGACTCGGCGAGGGATCCCACCTCAACCGATTCAAGGGCAGTGTCCTGAAGCGTGAGACTCTGGGTCGAGGGGATACAATTGAGGGAGAACCAGTACCTCACCCAGGTGGCCTCACTTGCTATGCTGAACAGGGGACTTGCGGGTATGGGAAGACTGGAATTCAAAATACCCGTACAAATGCTCTCTCTCTCTTACATCTGGTAGCACTGTGCTAAAAGAAGGTAATGTAAGGAGCTGTCGGGAAGACGAGTGTGAAGCCGGCACTAACTAGCCTGTCCAGTTCCCATTGATCTCCAGTAACAACACTAGACGGGCCATCACCCAGACTGAGACTGTAATTGGACTGGAGTGGACGAGCCTTGCACCATTATTTGGAGCCACGAAAGATCAGTTCACGGAGTAAAAGCTGTACAGAAATAATACAATTAATCTTATAGTTTACCGGTACATACTGATTTCTGGGCTCAGAAGGTGCGCAGTCGCAGATTCAATTCCGGTTAAATGTTTATAACTCGGCTAAATTGGTGTTTTATTTGCACAGGCGAAGCGGTTGCAACGCGAAAAGAACTATAATACATCTGGGTTAGAAGTGGAAAGATCATGATTAAGAATGTAGATTGATGTCCTATACAAGTTATCAGTAATAATGAGGACATGTGTAAGCGGTGATCTCCATGCATTGCATATACTTATTTTTTTTTGAAATTATGGAATTATTTGCTTCTTTTTGCTAGTATTTATAATCTTCTACTGATATTTTATAATTTCTGGGAATAAATTAACCATTTATTATCAAAATGTTCGTGGCCTAAGAACAAAAACTGCTTTATTTCTTAAAAATCTTATATGTAGGTGATTATGATGTAATTGTGCTGACAGGGAGTTTTTTGGGTCAGTATATCATGGATAGTGAGTTCTGCGATGATCGCTATGTAGTGTTCAGAAATGATAGGGATCTGATTTAATCGACTAGAGGTGGTGGAGTTTTAGTAGCTGTCAAAAAGGGGTGCAAAACCAAACTGTCTTCTAAATAGAAATATCAACGTTGTGAGTCAATAACTCTTCATGGTCATACTCGTCAGTTATTCGTAAATGATGTGTACATTACTCCCTCTTCTAAAATTTATGTATATGAAGGATACTTCATTACGTTGAAACCGAGCTCGATAGCTGCAGTCGCCTAAGTGCGGCCAGTAGCCAGTAATCGGGAGACAGTGGGTTCGAGCCCCACTGTCGTCAGCCCTGAAGATGGTTTTCCGTGGTTTTCAATTTTCACACCAGGCAAATGCCGGGGCTGTACCTTAATTAAGGCCACGGCCGCTTCCTTCCAATTCCTAGGCCTTTCCTATCCCATCGTCGCAGTAAGACATATCTGTGTCGGTGTGACGTAAAGCAAAATAGCAAAAAAAATTACGTTGAAAACATAAAGGGTCTTATAACATCTAACTGTCTTATTGTCGGTGATTTCAACATACCTGAAGTTATTAATGCCAATTATAACTTTAATGAAGAATCAATGACCAGTCGTCGTCTATTTCAGTTCATCTCATATCTTGGATTAACATCACGTAACAATATTCAAAATTGTAATTTCAGGACTTTACAAGTCGCTTTACATCGCACCGACACAGATAGGTCTTATGGCGTTTTCAGGACGTTAGATTTAGTATTAGGTAATATTCAAGTTGAACTGAAGCATGACTAATTCACGATGGTACCTGAAGACTTACATCACCCTGCACTTTGTTTAGTTTTACCACCTATTAAAAACGTTCCATTGCCTCCGAGAATTAATCGCGAATATTATAACTTTATAAAGGCTGATTTTTTGTGGCTGTATTGCAACATACGAGACTTTATTGTATTGCTTCAAAAATATTGATTTTGTTGTTAATTTTATACATCGCTGTACAAATGTTTCGAAAACTGCGTTCCAAAGCAGTCATTCGCAAATCCAATTATCCAGTTTGGTTCACACGTGATATTATTCAATCCATAAAAATAAAGAATAAATGTGCTATAAAAAGGAAATTTTCGAAATATTACGATAAGAAATTTAGACAGATTCGGTCGGAACTGAAAATGTAATTCTATGTGCCTTATGCTGTTTATATTCATAATTTAGAAAATGGAGTTAAGAATAATCTTAGTCAGTTTTGGACGTATGTTAAAAGTAAGAGGAAACCACGTTCATGTGACAACTCATTTCTACTGAATGAAAATAGTTATACACCTGGAAACATTGCAGACGGGTTTGCCGAGTATTGTTCATCGATGTACGTCAACAAGGATTTTTTTTTTTGCTAGGGGCTTTACGTTGCACCGACACAGATAGGTCTTATGTCAACGATGGGATAGGAAAGGCCCAGGAGTTGGAAGGAAGCGGCCGTGGCCTTAATTAAGGTACAGCCCCAGCATTTGCCTGGTGTGAAAATTGGAAACCACGGAAAACCATTTTCAGGGATGCCGACATTGGGATTCGAACCCACTATCTGCCGGATGCAAGCTCACAGCCGCGCGCCTCTAACCGCATGGCCAACTCGCCCGGTAACAAGGATTTTACTTATAACGTGGAACATCTCTCTTTGAATAAAGTTTCTGTTCTTCCCAGGGTCGATAAATTGAACATCACTCGCATAACGGTAGATTAAGTAAGAACAGTTATTAATAAGTTAAAACCTAAGAAATCCAGTGGACCTGATGGCATTCCACCATAGATAATCAAGGGCTGTGCTGAGATACTGGTTGCTCAATTAACCTTCATGTTCAATCTTTCTTTTAAAGACATCCTGCTTCCCGGAACAGTGGAAAATGGCAAAAATGACTCCAGTACTAAAGAGGGGAACTCAGAAATAATAGCAAACTGTCGTCCTGTTTCAATAATTAATTCTATAGCAAAGGTATATGAGTACATGCTGTATTCTAGGATTTACGACCATATTAAGGTAGAGCTAGAACAATGTCAGCATGGATTTATGCCCGGCAGATCTGTCATTACTAACTTATTGGACCTTACTCAAAAGATTTACAATGCATTACACACTAATAGAAGAACCGATGTAATATACATGGATCTAGAAAAGGCCTTTGATAAGGTGGACCATAAAATACTTTTGAAAAAGCTGCATCGGTTTGGAGTGTCTAAACCATTACTTCAATTTTCGGTTTGGAGTTTCTAAACCATTACTTCAATTATTAAGTTCCTATTTAAAATATAAGCAGCAATCTGTTTGTTTCAAAAGTGAAATTTCACATAATTTTGTTAGTTCTTCTGGTGTGCCACAAGGGTCCAATTTTGGGCCTCTTCTGTTTCTAATTATGGTTAATGATTTGCCTGGAATGATTCGTTCCTTTGATTGCTTGTTGTTTGCTGACAACGTAAAGTTATATAAGACCATATATAAATGCAGTGACATGAATGATTTGGAACAGGATATTAATTATATTATATTATGGTGTGGTAGCAATAAATTATTCCTAAATGTTAATAAATGTAAAGTTCTGGTATTTAGCAGGAAGAAAAAATATATAAATCTGAAATATTATATTGGTGAAACAACACTTGAAAATGTAACGTCTATTAATGATTCAGGAATTATTTTCAACAGCAAACGAACTTTTAATGGCCATGTTTCAAAAGTAATAAGTCTATCTAACAAGATGTTTGGTTTTATTACTAGAAATTCCAAATTATTTACTCAACCAGAAGTAATTGTTAAGTTGTATATAAATTTAGTACGAAGCAATTAAAAATATTCATCGGTAATCTGGGACCCCCTTTATAAGGACCAAACACGTCACATTGAGATTGTACAAAATAAATTTCTAAGATATTCGTATCATAAAACTTTCAATGTATATTGTCCATTTGACATTTCAACCCAGTATTTAAGAAATTTGTTCAATTTCATGTATTTGAAAAACAGGAGAACATTAACTTCGTTACAGATATTGAGGAAAATTTTGAATGGAAAAATTGACTGTCTAGAATTACTTACCTTCATCCCATTTCATGTACCACAAGTAACTTCACGACAGCAAGTACTATTTCACATCCCAAGATCTAGAAGCCTTGAACTCTAATTCCCCACTAGTTAAAATATTATTGGTTTGTAATTCAATTAGTGCAAAAGTTGATTTATTTTCTGGCGCTAGGTTGTTCAGTAAGCAAATAAAGGCTATTTTTACTCAATCATACTCAAAATTCCTTTTTACGTGTGTGTTCTATTTTCTAACTTGTGCAGTAGTTTTCTATAGCTGATATATAGCCTATGTTATTATGTTTTTGATTTGTAGTAATAATTTTAAATTGTATTCTGCTTATTATTTTTCTTCTTTTCCTTTCTATTATTGTTAATATTGTTATTTTTTGTTTGTTTGATGTATTTAAAGTTCAATCCCATGTGTCATGAAGGAACGTAATCGGGGTCAGTCTGAATACCTTCATATTATCAAATAAATAAATAAATAAATAAATAAATAAATAAATAAATAAATAAATAAATAAATAAATAAATAAATAAATAAATAAATACACATACATACATACACATACATACATATATTATCATTACAGACTGTTATGCCTTTCAGCGTTTAGTCTGCAAGCCTCTGAGAATTTACTAAACGTCACCACAATCCCCCATTTGCAACTAGTGTTGTGGCCTCATTTAGTTCTATACCTCTTATCTTTAAATCGTTAGAAACCGAGTCTAACCATCGTCGTCTTGGTCTCCCTCTACTTCTCTTACCCTCCATAACAGAGTCCATTATTCTCCTAGGTAACCTATCCTCCTCCATTCGCCTCACATGACCCCACCACCGAAGGCGGTTTATGCGTACAGCTTCATCCATCGAGTTCATTCCTAAATTAGCCTTTATCTCCTCATTCCGCGTACCCTTCTGCCATTGTTCCCACCTGTTTGTACCAACAATCATTCTTGCTACTTTCATGTCTGTTACTTCTAACTTATGAATAAGATATCCTGAGTCCACCCAGCTTTCGCTCCCGTAAAGCAAAGTTGGTCTGAAAACAGACCGATGTAAAGATAGTTTCGTCTGAGAGCTGACTTCCTTCTTACAGAATACTGCTGATCGCAACTGCGAGCTCACAGCATTAGCTTTACTACACCTTGATTCGATCTCACTTACTATATTACCATCCTGGGAGAACACACAACCTAAATACTTGAAATTATCGACCTGTTCTAGGTTTGTATCACCAATCTGACATTCAATTCTGTTGAATTTCTTACCTACTGACATCAATTTAGTCTTCGAGAGGCTAATTTTCATACCATACTCATTGCACCTATTTTCAAGTTCCAAGATATTAGACTGCAGGCTTTCGGCACAATCTGCCATTAAGACCAAGTCGTCAGCATAGGCCAGACTGCTTACTACATTTCCACCTAACTGAATCCCTCCCTGCCATTTTATACCTTTCAGCAGATGATCCATGTAAACTACGAACAACAAAGGTGAAAGATTACAGCCTTGTCTAACCCCTGTAAGTACCCTGAACCAAGAATTGATTCTACCATCAATTCTCACTGAAGCCCAATTGTCAACATAAATGCCTTTGATTGATTTTAATAATCTACCTTTAATTCCATAGTCCCCCAGTATGGCGAACATCTTTTCCCTCGGTACCCTGTCATATGCTTTTTCTAGATCTACGAAACATAAACACAACTGCCTATTCCTCTCGTAGCATTTTTCAATTACCTGGCGCATACTGAAAATCTGATCCTGACAGCCTCTCTGTGGTCTGAAACCACACTGGTTTTCATCCAACTTCCTCTCAACGACTGATCGCACCCTCCCTTCCAAGATGCCAGTGAATACTTTGCCTGGTACACTAATCAATGAGATACCTCGATAGTTGTTGCAATCCTTCCTGTTCCCTTGCTTATAGATAGGTGCAATTACTGGTTTTGTCCAATCTGAAGGTACCTTACCAACACTCCACGCTAATTTTACTACTCTATGAAGCCATTTCATCCCTGCCTTCCCACTATACTTCACCATTTCAGGTCTAATTTCATCTATTCCTGCTGCCTTATGACAATGGAGTTTATTTACTATTCTTTCCACTTCCTCAAGCATACAGTAATTTCACCAACATCATTTTCCTCCTCCCCATGAGCTTGGCTGTTCACACCACCACCAGGATGATTTCCTTTTACATTGAGAAGATGTTCAAAATATTCCCTCCACCTCTCCAGTGATTCCCTGGGATCTATTATCAGTTCACCAGAATTACTCAAAACACTGTTCATTTCCTTTTTCCCTCCCTTTCTAAGATTCTTTATTACTGTCCAGAAAGGTTTCCCTGCTGCTTAACCTAGCCTTTCCAGGTTATTACCAAAATCTTCCCATGACTCCTTTTTGGATTCAACAACTATTTGTTTCGCTTTATTTCTTTCATCTACGTACCAATCCCTGTCTGCTTCGGCCCTTCTTTGGAGCCATTTCTGATAAGCCTTCTTTTTACGTTTACAGGCTGCTCTCACTTCATCATTCCACCAAGATGTTCGCCTTTTCCCATCTTTACACACAGTTGTTCCTAGGCATTCCCTTGCTGTTTCTACTACAGCATCCCTGTATGCCACCCATTCACTTTCTATATCCTGAACCTGCTTACTGTCTACTGTTCGAAACTTCTCACTAATCATATCCATGTACTTCTGTCTAATTTCCTCGTCCTGGAGATTTTCTACCCTTATTCGTTTGCAGACAGATTTCACTTTCTCTACCCTAGGCCTAGAGATACTTAGTTCACTACAGATCAGATAGTGGTCTGTATCATCGAAAAATCCGCGAAAAACTCGTACATTCCTAACAGATTTCCTGAATTCAAAGTCTGTTAAGATATAGTCTATTATGGATCTGGTACCCCTAGCCTCCCATGTGTAGCGGTGAATAGCCTTATGCTTGAAGAATGTATTCGTAACAGCTAAACCCATACTAGCACAGACGTCCAGCAAACGCTTCCCATTCCCATTAGCTTCCATATCTTCCCCACATTTACCAATCACCCTTTCGTATCCTTCAGTTCTATTCCCAACTCTCGCATTGAAATCGCCCATTAGCACTATTCTATCGTTGCTGTTGACCCTGACCACAATGTCACTCAATGCTTCATAAAACTTGTCAATTTCATCCTCATCTGCACCCTCACATGGTGAATACACGGACACAATTCTTGTCCTAATTCCTCCCACTGACAAATCTACCCACATCAAAAATAAATAAATAAATAAATAAATAAATAAATAAATAAATAAATAAATAAATAAATAAATAAATAAATAAATAAATGAATAAATAAATAAATAAATACATTTCTGACAACGGATGAACATAAGAATATAATCTTAATGCGAAATCTAGAGACACGTCAAATTGTGTATATTTCGTCGCTTTTTCATTTTTCATACCGTTGAATAGAGTAAGCTTTCCTGCATTCAAAAATATGTATGTTCCGAAAACAAAAGCGCATTTAAATAGCTATGTAAATAAAGCAATACCGCTGTCATTCCCCCTCAGCTGTCAGTTAACATTACATTTTTTGAATCTTTAGGTAGGCTTACATTTTTTCAGGGACATAAAAGCAGGAGAAATCAAACTCAGTACATTCTTAGTTTCCTAAATGCTACAACGAAAATTTCCAAATATTTTCCCTAAAATATAAGAAGTATGGAAATAACCTCCAAATTTGTGAGAGGCGGGGGGGAATATACTTTCGAGAGCCCATTTTAATCGGATACCACTTTTCGGATACACTTGTAAATCTTTATTATAAATTCTAGCGTTACTAACTTGCACAGAAACAATTATGACTCATAAAATATTATCTGCTGTGAAAATTGTGCCTTAATTTGCAGTAAAAATTTGAATTTTTAAATATGATTTGTTGCTAATTCTATCCCTGTTGATAAACTAATTCAGTATTTTGTTCTAGTTAATGTTAAAATGTGTGCAATGTTTGGTAGTCTTGGCCAAAAATAAAAAACCTGAAGTACAAACCTATAAAATAGGTCTTAAAACATGCAGGTTCACGTCCGTACTAATTAATCAAGAAATGTCCATGGTAATACGTTCCTATATTTTGATCGTGCTTACACCGGGGTACTAGGAAATTATACGTGTAATTAATTAATGTTATTTGTTTTACTAACTACTTTTACGGTTTTCGGAGACGCCGAGGTGTCGGAATTTGGTCCCATATGAGGTATTTAGCATTAATTATGGTAGTATTACTTATGATTCTAATATATAATAATTGGTTTAGTGTAAGATAATGCCTGATGGCCTTAACTAAACCAATAAAAACATCTATCTATATATATATCTATCTTTTACGTGCCAGTAAATCTACCGACACGAGGGTGACGTATTTGAGCACCTTCAGATACCACCGGACTGAACCAGGATAGTAGTATAATGGGATGGTTCTGCGGCCTCCTCCTCCTCCCGCGGCGCGGGAAATTTGAATTCTGGCGGGAAATTTGAATTCTGGCGGGAAATTTGAATTTTGGCGCGAGATTTGAATTTGTAAACAAAGCCACGTGCTTTTTGACAGCTGTCATCGACAACAACGCATCGCTAACCTCACTGCTGCCATCTTGACGGGCCTAAACCTCAGTAGTGCCAACTTAACCTAACTAGCATGAGGTAAACAAAGCCACGTGCTTTTTGACAGACAACAACGCATCGCTAACCTCAGTACTGCCATCTTGACGGGCCTAAACCTTAGTGGTACCAACTTAACCTAACTAGCGCGAGGTAAACAAAGCCACGTGCTTTTTGACAGCCACGTGCTTTTTTGACAGCTGTCATCCGCCATCTTTAAACCACAGAGCACTGTGCCGCCCTCTTTATCGTAGTAGATGTAAAATTCGTCACCTGTCATCGGCAGTGCTGCCATCTTAGCGGGCCTAAACCTTAGTGCTACCAACTTAACCTCACTAGCGTGAGATAAACAAATCCACGTGCAGCTGTAATCCGCCATCTTTAATCCAGAGAGCATCGTGCTGCCCTCTTTAGCTACTTACCTTTGAAATGTGGTACGTCACAGCTGTCATCCGCCATCTTACATCGCAAACCTCAGTGCTGCACTCTATGTAGTGGCGGCAAATTCCACGTGCTCTTGTTTGGAAACAAAGCCACGTGCAGCTGTCATCCGCCATCTTTGAGCACCGTGCTGCCCTCTTTAGCTACTTACCTTTGAAATGTGGTACGTCATCCGCCATCTTGCATCGCAAACCTCAGTGCTGCACTCTATGTAGTGGCGGCAAATTCCACGTGCTCTTGTTTGGAAACAAAGCCACGTGCAGCTGTCATCCGCCATCTTTAATCCAGAGAGCACCGTGCTGCCCTCTTTAGCTACTTACCTTTGAAATGTGGTACGTCACAGCTGTCATCCGCCATCTTGCATCGCAAACCTCAGTGCTGCACTCTTTAGTTTGAAATGTAGTGATGGCAAATTCCACGTGCTCTTGTTTGGAAACAAACCTATGCGCTTTTTTGTCAGCTATCATCCGCCATCTTTAATCTAGAGAGCACCGTGCTGCCCTCTATGTGGTGGTGGTAAATTCTACACGCTTTACAAACCCATGTGCTTTTCTGACAGCTGTCAACCGCCAGAGAGCACCGTGCTGCCCTCTTTATGCCGGTGGCAAATTCTACATGCTTTTTGACAGCTGTCATCCGCAAGAGAGCACCGTGCTGCCATCTTTAGCTAGATACCTTTGAAATGTGGTGGCGGTAAATTCCACGTGCTCTTGTTTAGTAAACAAAGCCACGTGCTTTTTTGACAGCTATCATCCGCCATCTTTAATCTACAGAGCACCGTGCTGCTCTCTGTAGTAGCGGGCAATTTGAAAAGTTCTGTTACTTGTCATCCGTCATCTTTAATCAACAAAGCATCGTACTGCTATCTTTAGCTACATACATTTAACATGCGGTGGCGGATAATTAAAACTTCCGTTAGCTATCATCCGCCATCTTTATTCAACAGAGCATCGTGCTGCTATCTCTAGCTACATACATTTAACATGTGGTGACGGCAATTTGAAATTCTATCTAGATGCCATCTTTAATCAACAGAGCACCGTGCTGCTATCCCTTTGAATTGTGGTGACGGATAATTTGAAATTCCGTTAGCTATCATCATTAAACATTAGTGCATTCGCTAACCTAACCTCTCATCTACTATCTTGAAGGAGATTATACTACACCTCCTCTACCTCCTGCTCTTCCTCCTCCTCCTCCCACCCCCTCCCACCTCCGCCTCCTCCTCCTCCTCTGTCAAGGCATAACTTTATCGAACACGCATCGCGAAGGCAAGAGTGTGCAGCGATATGCATGTTTAGACTTGTGGATTACGAAAGAAACATAACAAGACTTGAATCGAACCCTGCACTCGATGTCGTTAACTTCAACATGTGATTAAAACATTGTCTGGTGTGTTCAGAACACTACATAAGTAGAATCGAACGCTGTACAACATGTTAGGGGATACCTTTGTTCTAAGAAGATCAGATTGAAACATAACAAGACTAGAATTGAACACTGCACTCGATGTCGTTACATGTGATCAGAACATTGATTGATGTGTTCAGATCACTAAACAAGTAGAACCGAACACTGTACAACATGTTAGGGGATACCTTTGTTCTAAGAAAATTAGATTGCAAAATAACAAGACTAGAATTGAACACAGCACTCGATACAACATGTAATCAGAACATTGATTGATGTGTTCAGATCACTAAACAAGTAGAACCGAACACTGTACAACATGTTAGGGGATACCTTTGTTCTAAGAAAATTAGATTGAAACATAACAAGACTAGAACCGAACACTGCACAACATGTTAGGGGATACCTTTGTTCTAAGAAGATCATATTGAAACATAACACGACTAGAATTGAACACTGCACTCGATACAACAAGTGATCAGAACATTGATTGATGTGTTCAGATCACTAAACAAGTAGAACCGAACACTGTACAACATGTTAGGGGATACCTTTGTTCTAAGAAGATCAGATTGAAACATAACAAGACTAGAATCGAACACTGCACTCGATGTCGTTAACCTTAACAAGTGATCCGATACAACATGTTAGGGGATACCTTTGTTCTAAGAAAATTAGATTGAAACATAGCAAGCCTAGAATCGAACACTGTAAGAACTTCAATGATTTACCTAGTGTAAAACACACACTGTGCACATATCGCATAGCTATCTCGCCTATCACGAAAATCAAAAACACACTGTGCACATATCGCATAGCTAACTCGGCAACACTTCAAATGATTTGCTTAGTACGAAAATAAAAAAATCTATACCGCGTAGCTAACTCGTTCATCACACTGCTAAGACGCTTAGTAATTGCAAATACACTGATATATGTCATACGAAAATCAAGAAAGCATACTGCGTAGCCAACTCGCTCGGGTCACTCGCTTAGTAATTGCAACACGACTAGAACACTGATACACACACGGATAAGAATCTTCCGAGATACTACATACATGTTTTTTTTAAATATTGGGGGTGAAAGATCATAAATTATACGTACACATGTTGTGTCCTCCAAGTTGTAAGACGAAATAGACGCAGTACTGCGAGTTTCCGCTCTAGCTGGCGAACGGAAGTAGCATGATATCTCAGCAAAAAAAAAAAAAAAAAAATACGCGTGAGCTTGTAAGTCAGACACAATGATGGATACCGCGATTCAAATCCTGGCAACTTATGCCGTCAGGAAGGGCATCCGGCGAGCATCTAGCTGTAAATCCCCGATTCTCGTGTTAGAAGTTGTAAAACAGTTTTTTAATCCGAGTTCTTTGACGTCAGGAAGGGCAACCGGTCGAAAACAATAGTATATGATGTAAGAGGCTAGATACTGCTAGTTTTGCGTCAGGAAGGGCAACTAGTCTTAAAACAAATTCTTGCGATTTAAAATCTTAGTTTTGCATCAGGAAGGGCATCCGGCTGTAAAACAATAGTTCGTGATACAGCGATTTAAAATCTAAGAAGTGCATCTAGCTGTAAATCCCCGATTCTCGTGTTAGAAGTTGTAAAACAGTTTTTTAATCCGAGTTCTTTGACGTCAGGAAGGGCAACCGGTCGAAAACAATAGTATATGATGTAAGAGGCTAGATACTGCTAGTTTTGCGTCAGGAAGGGCAACTAGTCTTAAAACAAATTCTTGCGATTTAAAATCTTACTTTTGCGTCAGGAAGGGCATCCGGCTGTAAAACAATAGTTCGTGATACAGCGATTTAAAATCTAAGAAGTGCATCTAGCTGTAAATCCCCGATTCTCGTGTTAGAAGTTGTAAAACAGATTCTTAATCCGAGTTCTTTGACGTCAGGAAGGGCAACCGGTCGAAAACAATAGTGTATGATGTAAGAGGCTAGATACTGCTAGTTTTGCGTCAGGAAGGTCAACTAGTCTTAAAACAAATTCTTGCGATTGAAAATCTTAGTTTTGCGTCAGGAAGGGCATCCGGCTGTAAAACAATAGTTCGTGATACAGCGATTTAAAATCTAAGAAGAGCATCTAGCTGTAAATCCCCGATTCTCGTGTTAGAAGTTGTAAAACAGTTTCTTAATCCGAGTTCTTTGACGTCAGGAAGGGCAACCGGTCGAAAACAATAGTATATGATGTAAGAGGCTAGATACTGCTAGTTTTGCGTCAGGAAGTGCAACTAGTCTTAAAACAAATTCTTGCGATTTAAAATCTTAGTTTTGCGTCAGGAAGGGCATCCGGCTGTAAAACAATAGTTCGTGATACAGCGATTTAAAATCTAAGAAGAGCATCTAGCTGTAAATCCCCGATTCTCGTGTTAGAAGTTGTAAAACAGTTTCTTAATCCGAGTTCTTTGGCGTCAGGAAGGGAACAATGGTGTATGATCTATGAGGCGGGGTGTGCAAAAAAGCCAGCATTAAGTAAGGGCCGTTGATAGGTTGCGTTAAACCTTGTGCAGACTCCTTCGAAAATGATTTTGAGTGCAAGGAGTTGATGGTGATTCATCTGTCGGATGGAGGCAATAAGCCTTGTGCAGGCTTCTTCGGTAGGAGTAGGCTATGTGCCGGTACCGGGACATCTAGTTACAATACCCGCTACAACAAATTTATCGCGTATACTACGATTTAAAATCCTAGTCAGGAAGGGTAACCGGTCGTAAAACTATAGTGTATGATCTAAGAGGCGGGGTGTGCAAAAAAGCTAGCATTAAGTAAGGGTTGTTGATAGGGGGCGTTAAACCTTGTGCAGACTCCTTCGAAAATGATTTTGAGTACAAGACGTTGATGGTGATTCATCTGTCGGATGGAGGCAATAAGCCTTGTGCAGGCTTCTTCGGTAGGAGTAGGCTATGTGCCGGTACCAGGACATCTATTTATAAAACCCGCTATAACAATTTTATCGCGTATACTGTGATTTAAAATCCTAGTCAGGAAGGGCAACCGGTCGTAAAACTATGGTGTATGATCTAAGAGGCGGGGTGTGCAAAAAAGCCAGCATTAAGGGCTGTTGATAGGGGGCGTTAAACCTTGTGCAGACTCCTTCGAAAATGATTTTGAGTACAAGACGTTGATGGTGATTCATCTGTCGGATGGAGGCAATAAGCCTTGTGCAGGCTTCTTCGGTAGGAGTAGGCTATGTGCCGGTACCGGGACATCTAGTTACAAAACCCGCTACAACAAATTTATCACGTATACTGCGATTTAAAATCCTAGTCAGGAAGGGTAACCGGTCGTAAAACTATGGTGTATGATCTAAGAGGCGGGTGTATATGCTAGCACTGTGTGTTTTAACCTCTCCGTACAATCATGATAATTTATGTTAGGAGCTTACACGGTGAGTTACAAGTCGCTCATCAGCACACCGTGTCTTCGTTCAAGGTTACACAAGCCGGAAGATACGTGTACAATTTCAGCTAACACATGCATTCCGCGGCTCGCTTTGAATGACTGCGCCGATACTACTTCAAAGATAGTGTTCTATGTAGTAGAACAGAAAATGTAACCCGTTCCTAAAGCTTAAAACTGTAAATGTTTGAAGCTCCTGTTTTTACACCTAGATGTGGTTCCTAACGTAGCAGGACCGGGATTAAAAATATGTTTTAAAGCCGAGTGCCTCCTCCTGACGCAGGAGTTTAAATCGCAAGAATTCGTTTTACAGCCGGATGCCCTTCCTGACGCAAAACTAAGATTTTAAACCGCAAGAATTTGTTTTAAGACTAGTTGCCCTTCCTGACACAAAACTAGCAGTATCTAGCCTCTTACATCATATACTATTGTTTTCGACCGGTTGCCCTTCCTGACGTCAAAGAACTCGGATTAAGAAACTGTTTTACAACTTCTAACACGGGAATCGGGGATTTACAGCTAGATGCTCTTCTTAGATTTTAAATCGCTGTATCACATACTATTGTTTTACAGCCGGATGCCCTTCCTGACGCAAAACTAAGATTTTAAATCGCAAGAATTTGTTTTAAGACTAGAAGCCCTTCCTGACGCAAAACTAGCAGTATCTAGCCTCTTACATCATATACTATTGTTTTCGACCGGTTGCCCTTCCTGACGTCAAAGAACTCGGATTAAGAATCTGTTTTACAACTTCTAACACGAGAATCGGGGATTTACAGCTAGATGCTCTTCTTAGATTTTAAATCGCTGTATCACGAACCATTGTTTTACAGCCGGATGCCCTTCCTGACGCAAAACTAAGATTTTAAATCGCAAGAATTTGTTTTAAGACTAGTTGCACTTCCTGACGCAAAATTAGCAGTATCTAGCCTCTTACATCATATACTATTGTTTTCGACCGGTTGCCCTTCCTGACGTCAAAGAACTCGGATTAAGAAACTGTTTTACAACTTATAACACGAGAATCGGGGATTTACAGCTAGATGCTCTTCTTAGATTTTAAATCGCTGTATCACGAACTATTCTTTTACAGCCGGATGCCCTTCCTGACGCAAAACTAAGATTTTAAATCGCAAGAATTTGTTTTAAGACTAGTAGCCCTTCCTGACGCAAAACTAGCAGTATGTAGCCTCTTACATTATATACTATTGTTTTCGACCGGTT
This sequence comes from Anabrus simplex, assembly GCF_040414725.1. Taxonomy (NCBI): domain Eukaryota; kingdom Metazoa; phylum Arthropoda; class Insecta; order Orthoptera; family Tettigoniidae; genus Anabrus; species Anabrus simplex. The sequence continues at coordinate 868,053,688 of NC_090265.1, read as the reverse complement.
GCCTTTCCTGACGTCAAAGAACTCGGATTAAGAAACTGTTTTACAACTTCTAACACGAGAATCGGGGATTTAAAGCTAGATGCACTTCTTAGATTTTAAATCGCTGTATCACGAACTATTGTTTTACAGCCGGATGCTCTTCCTGACGCAAAACTAAGATTTTAAATCGCAAGAATTTGTTTTAAGACTAGTTGCCCTTCCTGACACAAAACTAGCAGTATCTAGCCTCTTACATCATACACTATTGTTTTCGACCGGTTGCCCTTCCTGACGTCAAAGAACTCGGATTAAAAAACTGTTTTACAACTTCTAACACGAGAATCGGGGATTTAGAGCTAGATGCTCTTCTTAGATTTTAAATCGCTGTATCACGAACCATTGTTTTACAGCCGGATGCCCTTCCTGACGCAAAACTAAGATTTTAAATCGCAAGAATTTGTTTTAAGACTAGTTGCACTTCCTGACGCAAAACTAGCAGTATCTAGCCTCTTACATCATATACTATTGTTTTCGACCGGTTGCCCTTCCTGACGTCAAAGAACTCGGATTAAGAAACTGTTTTACAACTTCTAACACGAGAATCGGGGATTTACAGCTAGGTGCTCTTCTTAGATTTTAAATCGCTGTATCACAAACTATTGTTTTACAGCCGGATGCCCTTCCTGACGCAAAACTAAGATTTTAAATCGCAAGAATTTGTTTTAAGACTAGTTGCCCTTCGTGACGCAAAACTAGCAGTATCTAGCCTCTTACATCATACACTATTGTTGTCGACCGGTTCCCCTTCCTGACGTCAAAGAACTCGGATTAAGAATCTGTTTTACAACTTCTAACACGAGAATCGGGGATTTACAGCTAGATGCACTTCTTAGATTTTAAATCGCTGTATCACGAACTATTGTTTTACAGCCGGATGCCCTTCCTGATGCAAAACTAAGATTTTAAATCGCAAGAATTTGTTTTAAGACTAGTTGCCCTTCCTGACACAAAACTAGCAGTATCTAGCCTCTTACATCATACACTATTGTTTTCGACCGGTTGCCCTTCCTGACGTCAAAGAACTCGGATTAAGAATCTATTTTACAACCTCTAACACGAGAATCGGGGATTTACAGCTAGATGCTCTTCTTAGATTTTAAATCGCTGTATCACGAACTATTGTTTTACAGCCGGATGCCCTTCCTGACGCAAAACTAAGATTTTAAATCGCAAGAATTTGTTTTAAGACTAGTTGCCCTTCCTGACACAAAACTAGCAGTATCTAGCCTCTTACATCATACACTATTGTTTTCGACCAGCTGCCCTTCCTGACGTCAAAGAACTCGGATTAAAAAACTGTTTTACAACTTCTAACACGAGAATCGGGGATTTACAGCTAGATGCTCGCCGGATGCCCTTCCTGACGGCATAAGTTGCCAGGATTTGAATCGCGGTATCCATCATTGTGTCTGACTTACAAGCTCACGCGTATTTTTTTTTTTTTTTTTTTTTTTTTGCTGAGATATCATGCTACTTCCGTTCGCCAGCTAGAGCGTAAACTCGCAGTACTGCGTCTATTTCGTCTTACAACTTGGAGGACACAACATGTGTACGTATAATTTATGATCTTTCACCCCCAATATTTAAAAAAAACATGTATGTAGTATCTCGGAAGATTCTTATCCGTGTGTGTATCAGTGTTCTAGTCGTGTTGCAATTACTAAGCGAGTGACCCGAGCGAGTTGGCTACGCAGTATGCTTTCTTGATTTTCGTATGACATATATCAGTGTATTTGCAATTACTAAGCGTCTTAGCAGTGTGATGTACGAGTTAGCTACGCGGTATAGATTTTTTTATTTTCGTACTAAGCAAATCATTTGAAGTGTTGCCGAGTTAGCTATGCGATATGTGCACAGTGTGTTTTTGATTTTCGTGATAGGCGAGATAGCTATGCGATATGTGCACAGTGTGTGTTTTACACTAGGTAAATCATTGAAGTTGTACTGAACACATCAAACAATGTTCTTACAGTGTTCGATTCTAGGCTTGCTATGTTTCAATCTAATTTTCTTAGAACAAAGGTATCCCCTAACATGTTGTATCGGATCACATGTTAAGGTTAACGACATCGAGTGCAGTGTTCGATTCTAGTCTTGTTATGTTTCAATCTGATCTTCTTAGAACAAAGGTATCCCCTAACATGTTGTACAGTGTTCGGTTCTACTTGTTTAGTGATCTGAACACATCAATCAATGTTCTGATCACTTGTTGTATCGAGTGCAGTGTTCAATTCTAGTCGTGTTATGTTTCAATATGATCTTCTTAGAACAAAGGTATCCCCTAACATGTTGTGCAGTGTTCGGTTCTAGTCTTGTTATGTTTCAATCTAATTTTCTTAGAACAAAGGTATCCCCCAACATGTTGTACAGTGTTCGGTTCTACTTGTTTAGTGATCTGAACACATCAATCAATGTTCTGATTACATGTTGTATCGAGTGCTGTGTTCAATTCTAGTCTTGTTATTTTGCAATCTAATTTTCTTAGAACAAAGGTATCCCCTAACATGTTGTACAGTGTTCGGTTCTACTTGTTTAGTGATCTGAACACATCAATCAATGTTCTGATCACATGTAACGACATCGAGTGCAGTGTTCAATTCTAGTCTTGTTATGTTTCAATCTGATCTTCTTAGAACAAAGGTATCCCCTAACATGTTGTACAGCGTTCGATTCTACTTATGTAGTGTTCTGAACACACCAGACAATGTTTTAATCACATGTTGAAGTTAACGACATCGAGTGCAGGGTTCGATTCAAGTCTTGTTATGTTTCTTTCGTAATCCACAAGTCTAAACATGCATATCGCTGCACACTCTTGCCTTCGCGATGCGTGTTCGATAAAGTTATGCCTTGACAGAGGAGGAGGAGGAGGCGGAGGTGGGAGGGGGTGGGAGGAGGAGGAGGAAGAGCAGGAGGTAGAGGAGGTGTCGTATAATCTCCTTCAAGATAGTAGATGAGAGGTTAGGTTAGCGAATGCACTAATGTTTAATGATGATTGCTAACGGAATTTCAAATTATCCGTCACCACAATTCAAAGGGATAGCAGCACGGTGCTCTGTTGATTAAAGATGGCATCTAGATAGAATTTCAAATTGCCGTCACCACATGTTAAATGTATGTAGCTAGAGATAGCAGCACGATGCTCTGTTGAATAAAGATGGCGGATGATAGCTAACGGAAGTTTTAATTATCCGCCACCGCATGTTAAATGTATGTAGCTAAAGATAGCAGTACGATGCTTTGTTGATTAAAGATGACGGATGACAAGTAACAGAACTTTTCAAATTGCCCGCTACTACAGAGAGCAGCACGGTGCTCTGTAGATTAAAGATGGCGGATGATAGCTGTCAAAAAAGCACGTGGCTTTGTTTACTAAACAAGAGCACGTGGAATTTACCGCCACCACATTTCAAAGGTATCTAGCTAAAGATGGCAGCACGGTGCTCTCTTGCGGATGACAGCTGTCAAAAAGCATGTAGAATTTGCCACCGGCATAAAGAGGGCAGCACGGTGCTCTCTGGCGGTTGACAGCTGTCAGAAAAGCACATGGGTTTGTAAAGCGTGTAGAATTTACCACCACCACATAGAGGGCAGCACGGTGCTCTCTAGATTAAAGATGGCGGATGATAGCTGACAAAAAAGCGCATAGGTTTGTTTCCAAACAAGAGCACGTGGAATTTGCCGTCACTACATTTCAAACTAAAGAGTGCAGCACTGAGGTTTGCGATGCAAGATGGCGGATGACAGCTGTGACGTACCACATTTCAAAGGTAAGTAGCTAAAGAGGGCAGCACGGTGCTCTCTGGATTAAAGATGGCGGATGACAGCTGCACGTGGCTTTGTTTCCAAACAAGAGCACGTGGAATTTGCCGCCACTACATAGAGTGCAGCACTGAGGTTTGTGATGCAAGATGGCGGATGACGTACCACATTTCAAAGGTAAGTAGCTAAAGAGGACAGCACGGTGCTCAAAGATGGCGGATGACAGCTGCACGTGGCTTTGTTTCCAAACAAGAGCACGTGGAATTTGCCGCCACTACATAGAGTGCAGCACTGAGGTTTGCGATGTAAGATGGCGGATGACAGCTGTGACGTACCACATTTCAAAGGTAAGTAGCTAAAGAGGGCAGCACGATGCTCTCTGGATTAAAGATGGCGGATTACAGCTGCACGTGGATTTGTTTATCTCACGCTAGTGAGGTTAAGTTGGTAGCACTAAGGTTTAGGCCCGCTAAGATGGCAGCACTGCCGATGACAGGTGACGAATTTTACATCTACTACGATAAAGAGGGCGGCACAGTGCTCTGTGGTTTAAAGATGGCGGATGACAGCTGTCAAAAAAGCACGTGGCTGTCAAAAAGCACGTGGCTTTGTTTACCTCGTGCTAGTTAGGTTAAGTTGGTACCACTAAGGTTTAGGCCCGTCAAGATGGCAGTACTGAGGTTAGCGATGCGTTGTTGTCTGTCAAAAAGCACGTGGCTTTGTTTACCTCATGCTAGTTAGGTTAAGTTGGCACTACTGAGGTTTAGGCCCGTCAAGATGGCAGCAGTGAGGTTAGCGATGCGTTGTTGTCGATGACAGCTGTCAAAAAGCACGTGGCTTTGTTTACAAATTCAAATCTCGCGCCAAAATTCAAATTTCCCGCCAGAATTCAAATTTCCCGCCAGAATTCAAATTTCCCGCCAGAATTCAAATTTCCCGCGCCGCGGGAGGAGGAGGAGGCCGCAGAACCATCCCATTATACTACTCAGGATCGAACCTCTTGGTCGGCCAGCGTTTTATCGTCTGAGCTGCTCAGCCCGGCGTAAGTTTGCATGAGTGTATGTAAGAGTTACGTGAATGTACGCAGTGAGAGATCTTGCTACTCTAGTTACAGAATAACTCTCGAATTTCCAGCAACCTATCTAGTATTTACCGTAGATATCTGTCACATTGGCTAGTGAAGAATGGTCAGTAGGCAATCATCTGTTATCCCTGGTAGTCAGTAATATATGAAACCTTCTTCTCGTGTCAGATATGATGGATGTACTTCATATTGACTGGCCCCTTTGAGCCAGATAAAAGAACGAACTGCTCTACCATTTCTGTCAGTTCTCATTCATTTAGCCAAGACATCTGACGTTTCTGACCCGATTTCATCTCTCAAGGCATCTCTCCAGTCTAGAGAGAACATTCGAAAACAGATGAGCAATAAAGTGTGTACCCTTCCTAATACGCTAACGATCAGGATTTCTCTGATATGGGACGTAAAAATAAATATTATTATTATTATTATTATTATTATTATTATTATTATTATTATTATTATTATTATTATTATTATTATTATTTTGATACAACCCTATAACCTCGAAAACAAGAAATGAAGTTACTAACGGTTAAAGGTTTCAGTTACAAAAATGTGTTATACAGGGCTGTCTTATAACTTTCACATTAGTAACAAATATAAAGGAAGTGACAGAGATAACATAATTAATTGTTGATTTTTCTCGTTTCATTTCTAAAAAGCATTAATGAATTAGAACGGGAGAGTTAGAATTCAAATAATTATTTCAAACATATCTTCATTGTCTCATTTCGGGTTTACTGGGCATAGAAATAAATTAAAACAGCAACCTTCTTACATTTAATTTAAAGCTTAATCGAAACGGAATATGATGGTTCCACACTAACTTAAGCTAATTAATGTTTTACAAACGCAATTGTAATGTAATATTTAAAAGAAAGTAAATGAAATAGTTACAAACGACTTCAAGTAATATTGTGCAGTCTAAAATTAATTTAATATTTAAAAGAAATTAAATGAAAATGGTTGTAGGCTATTTCAGATAATATTTTACGAACGGAATAGGTACTCTTGTCTCACTAGCCACTGAACGTAACGCATTTTACCGGCTGAGTGCTAAAAAACCCCTAATCAAGGTTACAGGGTTCTTGCAGCTAACTCCCCAATCACAAGTCCCCGAGTAAAAGGAAGACCGGAAAAAACAGATTAGCAGTAATATAATGAAAGCTCAAGAGAGAATGTGGTGCTCGAGTTTTATTTTGACTATTTAGCGAACAACTACAAAATTAAATACGTAATGTTAGGTAGTAAGATTTATTAAAAATAAATCATCATAAAGGTCCGGAATACATTAAAATATATAATAATGAAATAATACTTTTTTCTGGAAAATTCGAATTAAGGAGATTACGATTTCAGGTATAAATGCAACCGTATAATTTGCACAATATATATTATGATCTGTAATAAGATTGTCTCTGTGTCAAAAAAGGAATGTTTACATTTTGAAGGATAGCGGCTGTGTTCTTCGACAGGGTACCTCTGGATACAAAGAAGACCCCTCTGACAACACACTGACCAAGAAGAATACTTTTTGGCTGATATGGCAGACATGGCGTATAAATTGCTTGTTTTTCTAGATTAAGATCCTGAGCTGGTTACAGGTCCCTCTCGAAGCGAATGGTAGGATCTAATACCATTCTCTTATTGATGGCTATGACGTCCACTCTTCTCGTTGAGTCGTCGGTAGAGACGCAGTGAACTTCTTCGTGCACCTCCCATCCACGCTGCCTCAGGCCTTGAGCAAATGATGTCCTTACTGGATGGTGACGATATTTACGCAGTAATTCGGTCCTGCTGCAAATCCGCAGCACATATTCAGACGTTTCGGTCTCATTGCAACCTTTTTCGCGGCAACGGGTTGAGCTGAAAGTTCTATCGGGAACCGATCTTACTGCGGTCAGGTTGCACGACATTTTTACAGCATTTATGCATTCGGATGAAGATAAAGGTGACTTGCGAGACATCCAGGTGTTTGCTTTCGGGTGATCGCCGTACAAAACTACTCCTCTCCCTTTATGAGGCAATTGGCACCATAACTGTAAAGTTTGATCTCTCATTATCTCTCGCAGCTTGAATTTAAAACAAATCAAATACATAGCAAATATATCGGCTGCCGGCTTCAGCGCAATAACACAGTTACGTAAAAATGTATTACTGAAGACAGCTGAAGCAGAGAAAGGCTGTCCTGAGAATGGTTTTCCGTGGTTTTCCATTCTCCTGCACTAAGGCGAATGCCGGGACAGTTCGTAGCATAGGCCACGGCCGCCCACCCCCTCACCTTCTCCGCACATCTCCTTCACCGTAACAAATCTCCCGGCCTGAGAGACGGCGTCACCGTCTAAGAGGCCCGCCTCCACCTTCAGGGGAGGAATGAAAACGTTTTAGTAGTAGTAGTAGTAGTAGTAGTAGTAGTACCATTATGTGAGGAACACGATGGGTTTGCACTACCTATGAGTGGCGCTATTATGTGAGAAACATCATAGGTCTGCGCTACCTGGCGCGTAGTACATAACCTGTGAGTAGTACCACAATGTGAGGAATACCGTGAGTCTACGTTACTTATGATTAGTACCGCTTCATGAGAAATATGGTTCAATTTTCCTAGCGATAAGCACCATGATGTGGGACCGGTGACCTGGGTTTCGGATCCCGTTAGACAACAAGCATCATCAATTCATGATTGTGATTTGGAAGCAGCCCCTTGGTCAGTATATACTATTGTTTTAAGTTTCTGGGAAGGTGGGGCATTGCGGGTCAGATCCACTGATTGTTTTAAGTTCATAATAATTGTTCATCGTCGTCTTTTTAAATTCTAGTGAGTGGATTGATTTTGGAATTATTTTTTAATATTGTGAGTTGGATACGCCGATTATTTTACATTCATATTCATTCTTCATAACCAAGTTTTGAATTCTGGTCAGTAGATGAATTAGGAAATTTTAAATTGTCATTACATTTCTTCTCATTTCGTATCACTATGGGCCGATGACCTAGATGTTAGGCCCCTTTAAACAACAAGCATCATCATCAAAACTTTAAACATCCCTCCATTACCCTGTACCTATGTCTATGAAAATATTCTGATTGTTAAAAAGAATTTAATGAATAAAGGCAGTTCCCTAAAAATGAATAGCTGTATTCGTGACCATAACACAAGGCACAAACAAAACATTCATACCAAATTTTGTCACCAAAATAAAAACATTTGAAAGATTATTAAAGCCATATTTGGCATACCATTGTTTTTATTCTGTGGAGGAATATATAAATACGCCATCAAGTTTATTAAATGCTGTAATTATAACATCATAATATAAAATGTACGTAACGATTTATCTGTTATAACAGAATTATTTATTTGTTCATAGTGATTTATTAGTTGTACATAACGATGTATTTGTTTTATATCATGTAGCTTTGAGACGTATCCAACATCAAAATGTACTTTGTACATGTATTTTATATGATGGAAATATACTATACTAAGCTTCTCTATTCATTGACAGACAACTCAGGGGTCTTAATTTAAATTAAGAAATCGACATGAAGAAAATTAAGAAACCCCGGTATCGCTTTGTAGTAAGATAAACAACGTGGTACCATCATCTCTGGCCCAGGAAGAGAATTCTTACGGTATCCCACACGAAGGGTCGGGATTGATGTTTAGATGATCAAGCCGCTGATTGTTCAAAAAATCCAACTTCAATTTTTTTGGGGGGAGGGGGATAAAATTCTAACGATATCCCACGTGAAGGGTCAGAATTGGTGCTTAGATGGTCAGGCCGCTGATTTGTCAAAAAATCCAACTTCAAATTTTGGGGCTCTTCCGTAACATTTTGTTAAGTGAATGTAAGGCAACAAATGCCTTTCGTAAGTCTTTTGATTTCGGAGTAATTAATCGCAAACCAAATGATATACCTGAAAATCGTCATTTTTAAAAGCCCCTCCCACTCCGCATATTAACACAGACCCACCGGGTACCTTAGTTCCGGAACTATAGACTAAGCCCGAGCACGTGATTTCCGTACACTAAGGCCGGAACGCATGTAGCCTACCTGATTTGATAGTCGTTGGCTACGTCTAAACCAATATTATTATTAACACGAGACTATTGGTCAAGATGTCCGAATTATATTATTATTATTATTATTATTATTATTATTATTATTATTATTATTATTATTATTATTATTATTATTATTATTATTATTATTATTATTATTATTATTATTATTATATCAGTCACTGTTACTCTTAAAGCAGTAGTAGTACTCAGCTGTGATCCCCCTGTATAGTAATCCTTATCCCGATTCCTATTTTCTAATGTTTTCCTCCCATAGTCAAAACATAGTCAAAACTGAAACTTTCGTCATTGTGAGAAATTTCTAGAAATTGTAAATAATAGTACGGTTATCTATATTATGCAGACTATTATTCTGTAGACTAGCACAAGCAAGGAAGAGCTTTCTTAAGAAAAGAAATATGCTCACTTCGAACACTGATATAGGAATTAGAAAGATGTTTCTGAAGACTATTGTCTGGAGCGTGGCATTGTATGGAAGTGAAACATGAACGATAATTAGCTCAGAAAGAAAGAGAATAGAATCTTTTGAAATGTGGTGTTACAGAAGAATGCCGAAGATGAAATGGATAGATCGAATCACGAGTGAAGAGATATTGAATCGAATTGTTGATAGGAGATCGATTTGGCTAAATTTGACGAGAAGAAGAGACATAATTATAGGACACATCTTAAGGCACCCAGGAGTTGTTCAGTTAGCTTTTGAGGCAAGTGTAGGCGGTAAGAACGGTAGGGGTAGATGAAGATATGAATATGACAAGCAGATTAGAGCAGATGTAGGATGCAGTAGTTACGTAGAAATGAAAAGGTTAGCACAGGATAGACTGGCAGGGAGAGCTGTATCAAACCAGTCTATGGACTGATGACTCAAACAACAACAACAACAACAACAATAACAACAACATCTATATTATTATAATTTATTGTATTTTGATTGCTTCGTGTCCGCCTGTGTGGTGTAGTGGTTAGTGTGATTAGCTGCCACCCCCGGAGGCCCGGGTTCGATTCCCGGCTCTGCCAAGAAATTTGAAACGGTACGAGGGCTGCAACGGTGTCCACTCAGCCTCGGGAGGTCAACTGAGTAAAGGTGGGTTCGATTCCCACCTCAGCCATCCTGGAAGTGGTTTTCCATGGTTTCCCACTTCTCCAGGCAAATGTCGGGATGGTACCTAACTTACGGCCACGGCCGCTTCCTTCCCTCCTCCTTGTTCAGCATAGCAGATGAGGCCACCTGGGCGAGGTACTGGTCATCCTCCCCAGTTGTATCCCCCGACCTAGAGTCTGAAGCTCTAGGACACTGCGCTTGAGGCGGTAGAGGTGGGATCCATCGCTGAGTCCGAAGGAAAAACCGACCCTGGAGGGTAAACAGATAAAGAAGATTTCTTCGTAGGTATTATATTATTGTACTTAGGAAGCAAAGTGTTTATTTATTGTGTAGAATAATATATATGTACAGCAAGATAGCATAGTAGCATAAAAAGTCGTTCAGTCTACTTTTAATATATTTTTATTTGATGTTATTTATGTGTTCACTGGTTAAGTATAAAACAAGGACACGTGTCCCTAACTTTGCCAGTTAAAATAACCACATGTTTATCTCACATATAGCAATTATAACTCTCTCATATGGATATACTGTAACTTACTTGTTAAGAAAATCACAGGCAATTGAACCGAAGATGCTAGGAGAAGATCTCTTGGTTTTGTTGCCCCAGATAAAGACAGCATAGGATAAGAGACAGCGGCTGCGATCTGGCCCAAACAACAACATAAATATTAACACAGCATGTCTCTACTCTGTAATTTACCTCTCGTCTAAGCAGAAAAGTGGGCGTTTCCCTTGCAAAGGGACTGCAGTTCCACCCTACAGTGCTGTCGTAATTCCGCACTCTACTTCCTCTGGGTAGATGTCGCTGTGTCTCTCCCGTTACCTGTTCAGAACATGCAAATTAAAAGGGAGTCGGGTAGCTCAACTCATTAGTGGCACTCTGTCGAGAGGTTGATTGAGCGCATTTGCTCTTTCCCATCCTTTCGGTCGCCGAAAACCTCACATGTGTTAGTGCGATGTTCAACAAGTAGAAAATAATAAAGGAAATATGCCAAATGACATTACTTTCGCAGAAATGTTCAGCTCCCTTGTCAGTTTGATTGTAAAATACAATAAATTGTGTCCAGACCTACGTAGTTCGAGCCAGGACAATTTCTCCCTCACTTCGGAAATATACCAACCGAGCGAATTGGCAGTGCAGTTAGGGTCAGCACCTGTGAGCTTGCATTCGGGAGATAGTGGGTTAGAATCCCACCGTCGGCACCCTTGAAGATGGTTTTCCGTGGTTTCCCATTTTAGACTAGGCAAACACTGAGGCTGTACCTTAATTAAGGCCACGGCCGCTTCCTTTCCAATCCTAGTTCCTTCCCATCCTTTCGCCGCCGAAAACCTCACATGTGTTAGTGCGACGTTAAACAAGTAGAAAAAAAAAAGGAAATATGCCAAATGGAATTACTTTCACAGAAATGTTCAGCTCCCTTGTCAGTTTGTTTGTAAAATATAGTAAACTGTGACCAACTGACCGGAAAGGTTGATCGTGACGGCCTCCTTTTTCTTCACAAGTTGACACCGAAGAGCAGGGCTTTTAACGGGTCAGATTTATCTGAGGTTTATTGCAAATCCTCATGAAAGTAGGAGACAGAAACATTACGAAATATATTTATTATTGCTGGAGCACTAAACTCTTTTTATTTATTTAATTTATTTATGTATTTATTTATTTATTTAATTTATTTATTTATTTATTTATTTATTTATTTATTTATTTATTTATTTATTTATTTATTTATTTATTTATTTAATTTATTTATTTATTCATTTTGGCGGGCTGAGTAGCTAAGACGGTAGAGCGCTGGCCTTCTGCTCTCTAACTGACAGGCTAGATTCTGGCTCAGACCGGTGGTGTTTCAAGGTGCTCAAATACACCAGCCTCGTGATGGTAGATTTACTCGCACGTAAAAAAAATCCGGGGCACATATGTATTCTCTTGGTTGTATAGTCAATTTCAATCCATTTCAAAGGTTTTAAAATGGAAAGTACTCCCCACCCCCACTCTTCGTTTTCGTATGTATTTTTCTTTAGGAAGAGGTAGGAGGCCGGGGACTCCCAAATGATGAAAATAAAAATGGGGGAAGGGGAGGCGAGATGTTTTATAACGGCCTTCGTCCTTAAAGAGGAGAGTTTTGAAGTAAAAGTTGGTGAGTAGAGACGGGAAAGCAAACGTAAACGATATGAGCGGTTAAGCGGAATTGCGTAACTGAGAGCATGCAGCCCCGCGGTGCCGAGGTCCATATTACGCAACCCCTACCCCCGTTAGTCCTACACCAAAATGTCATCGGAACGTTTAGTTGCAAATTTTGACTACTTTCCGTATTTCTAGGTATTATTACTCAAAAAATACGCAACTACTCACTCGACACTCCGACGCAACAACTCCTCGTTTGCGGCGGCCATGTATTTATATCTCGGGTGATGCAGTACTGGAACCTTCGCGATGCAGCTTCAGAGGGAAATTTCGCGTTTTACGTTCCAGAAAGCGCATGGGGTTAATAGACGAAGAGAACAATACAAGGGAGGCCAGCCGTGTCCTGCAGGCCATCTGGGAGGGCGCCGATCTGACTCAGTAATCCTTTCCACAAATTACCGTAGGGGGCTGCAACAGGGCTGACAGTCGCTTGAACACATAACATTGCCCCCCTTCGAGAGGTTATCATCCCAATCAGTTACCTTCTTCAGCTCTTGCCCGGTGAGACGCCAGTCGGTCCAGATATACCACCTTTCATCTTGCTCCTCGGGTTCAGTTCTTTGCGACAGATGACGTAATTTATTCTCTTCAAACACGGCAAGGGCCTCCCCACGCCATCTACAGCTTGGGGAACAAACCTCTCTTCCTTATGGGATTATACAACGACACCAGGTCGTGTTCATGACATCCGGCAGCGGTTGGACGTATCGTGTCTTCATTCGATCGCACTCTATTCTCAATATCTTGCGGACAGCGGCGTGTACATTCTCTGGTTTCCTTGCTAGATTCCGGCAGTATTGATCGGTAGGGGCAGGATGGTCCTCGGGTCGACCAAACGCTAAATCCACCGGGAGGCGCAGTTCTCTTCCAAACAGCGCCCTTGCTTTTATACATCCCGTGGCCTCGTGCACTGCGGACAGGTAAGCCATGGGGAATAGGGGAAGATGACGATCCCAGTCCCTCTGATGATCGCTGATGACTATTTGCAGGTGATGCCCGATGATCCCTTGAATTGTTCCACCATTCCGTCCGATTGGGGATGTAGAGGCGTGGTCCTGGTTTTCCGGTCACCGAATAAACGGCAAAAGCTTTGGAAGACCACTGATTCGAAGTTCCGTCCTTGGTTGGAATGTAGCTCTAATCGTCTGCTAACAAACTCATTCACGAGGGTTTCCGCCACCGCAGTTGCCTTTTGATTCGGAAGCGCTCACGCCTCCGACCACTTCGTGAAGCAGTCAGTGATGAAGAGTATATAGCGATTTTCCGCGTCACTGGCAGGGAATAGTCCGGCTACAGCAGTTACTCTCGAGAGGCACGCCCACGTTGTACATCTTCATTCGACCTATACATCTCCAGTTTGGCCCCTTGCTGACAGCATATTGCTTGCATTTGGAGCAGAAATCTTCCGCGTCCTCTCGGTATCCCACCCTGTAGAACCTCTCTAAAACTTTCTCCGTGGTTGTCTTGATTCCTAGGTGTCCTCTCAAAGTTCTACCAAGAGCTTCCTCCTAGACTTCCGCCAACATGTATGAAAGAAGTAGAAGTATGAACGAGCCTATCTTGCAGAGCCATTTCCTGAAGTAAATGGTATAAATGTGTCAATAAAGGTGTCACTAGAACGGTTGATTAAACCATGTCATTCCAGTGGACATGGCAGACATACAACTGCATTTATTGCCTCGCAATAGGAGGCTGCAGATGATGGGATCACCGATTTTGTTCAAAGTGAAAGGTTGACCTATGTCAAAAGTAAACAGATACTTGTCCGATGGTTTGTGCCATTGGCCCATATTTAACGAGAAAATGAGCATCTAAAGGTATCAACCTGCGTAACTGCTGGTAATGTGAGTGTGAGTACCGGTATGACAGGTGATCTACCTAGTGGTCAGCGTTCCTGCCTTTACATGCGTGCGTCTCGAATTTGAGAAGCATTAACTTATTTTGACTTTTTCTTTTCTTCTCCTGACAATACAGTAGATGTAGCCACCCCTTGTCCAACATGGGAACCATGGAAAACCATCTTCGTGGCTGTTGACAGCGGGGCTCGAACCCACTATCTACCGATTGCAAGCTGACTCCTACGTAACCCAAACCACGTAGCCACTCGCTCAGTTCCGTAAGAAAAGCAATGAGTCACTACTTCACTCTTCATTTCACTAGTAGGTCTATGGCTCTTCAGCGAAGCCTAGACTTTCTATGTCAGACGGTGGTCAAATTGTTGGGGATTCTATCAGTCTCCGGGCTGACTCTATTCGACATACAGTAGTTGTCATTGGAATGAGTTGCAGTACTGTACATATTTCATAGGCATGTACCCAGTACTCCTACAGCCGGGCTAAGTAACTCGACGGTACAGCGCTGGCCCTTTGAGCCCAATAATTGGACACTAGCCTCCATCTGTCTGTCTCGCGTATGTAGTGCAAAACCTACTAAGGCATATATCTATTGAGTATTGTGTACTTAAGGGAGTAAGTAGAACAGCAGACTGAGTTCTATGCAAGTATCAGGCTGGTTTCAGGGCTGGAAGGTCTACTGCTGATCATATGTTCACGGTGCGTATGATACTAGAAAAGAGCTATGAAAATAACGCACAACTGAGACAATTCTTCATAGACGTTAAACAGGCCTATGCCCGACTAAAGAGGACAACACAGTGGAAAACAATGCAAAGTTTCTATTTCACACAGAAACGAATTAAACCGAAGACTGCGCGGATTGGGACATGTAGCTGTAGGCGTACGCTTGCTTTCGAGAGACGATAGGTTCAAATCTCACCGTAGATAGCCCGAGGATCGTTTTTCGTGGTTCCCATTTTCACATCAGACAAATGCTGGAGCTGTATATTAAGGCCACGGCTGCCTCCTTCCTCACCGAATAAACTGGGTACGTGGTGCGGGTTATGTAGCTATAAGCTTGCATTCGGGAGATAGTGGGTTCGAATTCAACTATCGACAACCCTGAAGATCGTTTTCCATGGTTCCGGTTTTTCACACCAGGCAAACGGTGGGCCTGTGTCTTAATTAAGGCCACGGCCGCTTCCTTCTGAAACTTTCCCTTTCCCATCGTTGCGTCACCGAAAACCTTTGATGTGTTGGTGCGATTAGCAAAATAGATCTTATTTCCCTGTTCTAGCGCTTTCCTAGCCAGTTGTCGCCGAAAACCTATCCGAGTTAGTGCGAGTTTCAACCGCTTGTAAATATATATATATATATATATTCATAATATATACAGTACATTTCTAAAAGCTAATAAGATTTACTAAAATTACCCCGCAGAAGTCAGATTAAAAATGCAAGGAGTCTTTCGTGATCATCTTCAATAGAATGTCTGAAACAGGGGAACCCATTATCTCCAGTTGTATTGAACCCAGCGTCGGAGAAAGGTGAAAAGAGCGATAACAACAAACCCAGGAGTCAATACCTACAGTAGACTTGTACTTGTTATGCAGTTGATGTTATGATTACTGCCAGAAATACAGAAGCACTTAAATCAGCCTTAAGAGGGTGCAAAACACTTGCCATTAGTATAAATACTCCAATAGTAAAACATAACAATTAGAGGCTCTACAAACATTCAAACATCTCCCACTGGTAACGAAATCTCTCTATTGTGCCCTACAATGCTGTTGTTCCCGTCAAGCGAATGCTGAGCTCGAACCAAGAGCACCATAGTGAACAAAACTCCCACAAGTGTGGGCTCGTGCACATTTTTTACCTACATTACATATCCAGCCACAGCAACTCAGTCGCGCATGTCTCAGGGAAAAAGGGTCAAGATAATAGAGGGCCAAAATATGATTAAACACATGGATATGCAAGCTAGCCAGGTAAGAACAACCAAAGTAAAGAAATTACAGGAAACAAAGCTGCATTCACAGTGAACATAAATGAATTTATTACAAATTTAAGAAAAAATCAAGTATTTACAATACTTTAAAATCTCATATAAAACTTCTATTTTGTCAACCGTTTGTCGCAGATGCCTTCCATGTCAAAAGGTTATCAAACCGCCAAGCTGGAACAAGCATGGATCAAGGAATGAGTCAAAAATAATGAGAAGGAATCCCTATCTGTACAAAAGCACGTCAAAAGTGCCATCTCCTCAACATAAAAATTATTCTCACAGGACCTCGAACTCACGGTCATCTAACTACAAACAAAAAGATACATAGCTTGGACTAAATGAAGGTGCACCGTCCAGCGTACTTAAGGCCCCAAGACGCGTCAACAAAATCACGTAAATTTACGCTAGCCCAGCAAGTAGTTAGATAATCAAGTAGCAAGACAAAACAGAGCCATGCAGACAAAAATGTGATCCCTTGCTGGCAACACAAGGTCGCAGGCGGGGAAGGCTCTCTCTGCTAACATTTGAGCTCGTGCAAATAGCAATATTACTCAGCCTCGCCGGTGACGTAACTTGGCTTCCTTCAGCCCACAAAAAACAACGGGATGTGTGATGGCCCTGCTACCCTTGGGGAGCGCTCAGCTGATCCTATAACAGCATACCTGCCGCCTTCCTCAAATCACTTCAATAAACACATGACGGGCCATTCTTAGCGCCGAAATTATTCCACCACTATAATATCTCTGCCTCCATTGGGCGTTTCTCTAAATCACATTCTCTGATATCAGCCTCCACGGGCTCATCCATAAATACACAATACATCATTTCCCTGGCGCTACAACAGCCAGACGAATGCGGAATATTCCCCTAACCACGTTCATTATTTCTCTGCGCTTGGCATAACTAAAACAAACGAGTGATCAGCTAGAAGTTGATGTAAAGATATTTCAAGCAATCGGGCACACACAACTATCCCCGTTAGCCCCTGTGAGTCAAGGAATGAGTCACGATCTCCTCTGAATTACGAACAATAAGTAAAGGTTACGTTGCACTAACGATAGTGTCTGGTTAACAGACCTAGCAAACCTGATCACAACGGAACAGAAAACCCAAATAAAAGAAATAAAAACATCAAACTAATACGAGTGGGAATATACAACCTACTGCCTATCCTACGATCCTGAGTTCGAGGTCTGTACATGATTACTCTAACCAAAACGTTATTTACATCTGACAACTATTGTTGTGGCTGACGGCCATCCTGAATCTACTTACAATAAATTACATGCTTAGAACCAAATTGGAGCGATCTAACCTGGACGAATCGATGGCATTGCGAGGCGCCCCTCTGTGGACTCCTGGAGTTTACAGCATGTTGATAACTGTCATCGCCGGTGTCACAGGTGTGCGGATAACTGGATCCATGATGTCTGATGAAAGCTTCTACTGCAGTCTCCTCGAAAGTTGTGAGGTGCCTCCTTCGGTGTCGTGGTGAGCACGCCTTCCTGGAGTCCCCACGTCGATGCTCTGGGTCTTGCCAGCTCTCGTCTTCTCCAACTGACCGGACTCCTTCTCGTTCTCAGCGTGTCGTTTCTCCCGCTAGCCGTTGAAGGGAAAACTGTAAAGAGACATGTGTTACAGAGTGTTCCAGTTCGATGCCAGTTTCCACAACTTCCCACACTCACACGCTTCTAAGTTCGATTCTCTACTAGCGTTTATTCAAGAATTCACTCATTCCTATTTGGTGACACGTTCTTGTTGTCTCATCATAGAACAGTTACTCTCAAATACCAGAAATAATCTGAGCTATTATTACTCTCCGTACTTCCCTTCTAACAATTGGTCCTCAAAGTCATATGAAGCTACTAGCTAGGCTGATAAATCCTAGGCAGTACATCTTCTCACGATGTGCAAGACATCACATGTATTATGAAAATCTCAACATAGTTATGCAGATTATGTACTTACTTATTTTCCCAACTAGATCTTGCCTGGTGATTACGGCTCGCAGCTCAGATGCTAGTCTCAGAGTTAGCTCGTCGTCTTATCACAGAGTCCTGACAGCAAGACAGCGTGCACACAGAATGCGCGCCAAGTACCTCACTTACCATATGCATTTCTAATTCCAATCGTGCGGCATATCAAAATTTTACAAAATTTACACAGGTTGCAATTTTCTCATCAAATCAAATGCATCTCTTCTGTCTTCACAGATATCAATTAATTTCTTTCTTCGCTCCAAAACCTCTGTTGGCACGCTACATAGGTGACGTGTTTGGCGTCCTCTGCCTACAGTTAAGAGCTTAGCTTGGGTAATAAATCTATCTTATGAGATTCTAGAGACTTCATAATTATATAGCTGTTTTCTTCCCACGAGAACTGCTCACACTCCACTTCACTCATGTAATAAATTAGTAGACGAGTATTTTCTGTGTGGTCTCGAATATTCTAAATATCACAGGCTAAAATCATGACTATAAGACAATGAACGGAATGGTTCACTATATAAAAAAAAATGTTTTGTCTTTACATTGTTCAGAATTTAAAAATAAAGGTATGTCTATATCAGTCATATCCACAGTAACAAGAAAATGCACTTTTTTTAATTTTCAGTTAGTCTGTCTGTCTGTCTGTCTGTCTGTCTGTCTGTCTGTCTGTCTGTCTGTCTGTCTGTCTGTCTGTCTGTCTGTCTGTCTGTCTGTCTGTCTGTCTGTACGAGCATCACGAGAAAACGGCTGAAGAGAATTTAATGAAAATCAGTATCTAAAGTGGGGAAATGAGCCACTAAAATCTAGGCTGTAAATAATTTTATTCACGCTGAGTGAAATGGTAGTTTAGGGGAAGACCTAAACTTTAATTCTCAAATATTTACCGTATATTATTAGTGGTCCTGTCGATAAATACTGCATAACGAAAGTTATAGATAGTTAAATTTCGGATGATTTATGTCTTGATATCAGAGATATTCATTAATTTGATTTGTTGTTGCTAAGTCCATATCAACGTTCAGCCATGAAAAAATGGGTAAACAGAATTTAATGAAATGAAATGTCGTATGGCTTTTAGTGCCGGGATATCCCAGGACGGGTTCGGCTCGCCAGGTGCAGGTCTTTCTATTTGACTCCCGTAGGCGACTTGCGCGTCGTGATGAGGATGAAATGATGACGAAGACAACACATACACCCAGCCCCCGCGCCGTAGGAATTAACCAATTAAGGTTAAAATCCCCGACCCGGCCGGGAATTGAACCCGGGACCCTCTGAACCGAAGGCCATTACGCTGACCGTTCAGCCAACGAGTCGGACAACAGAATTTAATGAAAATCGGTAAGTAAAGTCGCGGAATAAGGAACTACAGTCTAGACTATAAATAATTGTCCACACTGGATAATATGGTAATTTAGGGGAAAGTGCCCAAAATTTAATTTTTAAATACGGTACGGTACCTATGTTATTAGTCCTATCAAAAAGTACCTCATAACAAAATGTATAGAGAATACAATTTCCGATCGCATGTCACATGTCTTATTCAGTTTCACCGTACTGACTATAATAAGAGTGGCGGTGGTTATTGTTTTAAGAGGAAGAACAAACCATACTTAACCTAGAATTCTGTATACACTGTAAAATTCCGTAGCGAAGCACGAGTACATCAGCTAGTGTTATCTAAAGGTGGTTACCATAGTGCACTATTCTCCCTTTAGCGGTTATGTATTCATTGCAAACGTTCCAGGAGTGGCCGAGGTCATATGTATGATATATACAAGTCTTGTGGGAGCTCCAGTTTAGTTAATTTAACATGCTGGCAGCATCGAACCCGCTGCAAGCGTAATCCCAGTACGGCGTGACGTCATACGTCACATGAACCTCGTCCCGAGAGAGCGAGTTAAAGCGCACAGAATAATGCAAGACAGGCCCCCTCTCTGGGAATAGTACAATAGGCTGTGATCCCCTTTCAACCGACGCGAACGCAGCTATAGCTCGACCTCAGGTTTTAGGTAAAAATTATATTTTGTTCCTCTAAAAATAGCCTACATGATACAGTTTTTCGTGGAGATTATTAGAGAAATACTGATCGTAGGTGCGTAGGAATTAACAAAATAAAAAAAGGTATAGCCTATTTTGACCAGCGTGCCCCACTGTGTACGGATAGTGTGCTTCTATCTTACCCTAAGGCCTCAGGTTCGATTCCCGGCCAGTTCAAACTTCTTACAATTTGCTTTACGTCGCACCGACACAGATATGGCGACGATGGGATAGGAAACGGCTAGGAGTGGGAAGGAAGCGACCGTGGTCTTAAGGTACAGCCCCAGCATTTGCCTGGTGTAAACATGGGTAACAACGGAAAACCATCTTCAGGGTTCGAACCCACTATCTCCCGGATGCAAGCTCAAACTTCTTAAGGGGGTATTTTTTTAAAATCCCTTTATTCTTTAGTATAATGTTGACATTCGCTTTCCCGTGCTAACTGCTTTCATAGCGTTGATTTTAAATTGTTGCTTAGTCCATATCAGCCCAGGCAAGGATAATTGTAAACGTAACTATCGAAAATAAGAAAAAAAAACTTTAAGGAACATCGTGAAAAGAGGAAGAAGGGCTCCCTTTGCATTTGTTTGTTGTAATGTTCTTTGTCTCCTTTGCTGCCACTCATCTCCGATTGAAGACATTACAAGCCGCGTGCCGAGTAGAACAGCCTGTCTGGATATTGGCGAGAGTTAACTGGGGAGTTAGGTAACTTTCTTTTCTAGCATGCCATTCCTCTGGTTCATACATGTTCTGATTACCACTGGTAGGCGAAACGTAGTATCATAGTATTCCATCTATTCGATCCCTGCTATGAGGCGCGTATAGGAATTGGGAGAATATATACATACTTCACGAAAAAATGGCAAGGCAATGTTTGCCGTTGTCTGTGGCCTGGTCATTCCAATACTGTTCGTGAAAAGTGAGAAACTGTGCCGTTTTTCATTTGATCAAGCATTTCAGAAAGCATTGCTTTTAAACGCCCCATTCCAGTCTGTTAATATTGTATTGTGACAGGAATACTGACGTCATTGTAATGACCTATGTCGAGTCCAGTTTAATATTGGTCTGTGCCTATTACAGTATCATGGGAAAATGGACGGGTGGATTTTAATGAAACTTGGTATTTCCGTTTAGAATAAGGTCAAGTATGATCTTAGCTATAAGTTGTTCACAAACATTCAGCTGGGTGCTTCAGAAGGGGTACAAAGCATAAAACTCGATGTATCTCTCTTATGGTTGGTTTTACACGAAAATAGTTCGTGGCGATTTTTTGTTCTATACCTTTTTTCCAATGTAGCCAAACCTAAGGGAAATATCAGAGGCAGTCGATTGAAAGTTCAAGTCCAAGAGCGGATAACTACAGTAACTCTATAAAGATAGTTGCTATGGAGATCGTTCCGACGTCTTAAAAGGGTTTGTACGTCTGTCAAAGAGCAAGGAATCGAGTACGTCACGACAAACCGCTGACGGGGAGAAGCATGCCCGCTAATGTGTCTCAAAAACTGGAGAACAATATGAGAGGTGGACAAAGAATGTAATCATGCACATGCTAAGTGGTTGTTCCGTCAACGGTGGGTACTGCAGCTAATATACATTTTTAGGAGCATTAACCTGGAAGAAATAATATAAACTGGTTCAGTGGCTCCATATATAAAGAAACTCATAAACTTACTTTCTTATTTATTTATTTATTTATTTATTTATTTATTTATTTATTTATTTATTTATTTATTTATTTATTTATTTATTTATTTATTTATTTATTTATTTATTTATTTATTTATTATATTAGTATAGATTTGGAAGCGAGTAAGTAATAGCGTTTTGAGAAGACAAGGTATTTGCCCGAATGATGTTCTCGCAGCATGGTCAATCAGTTAGTTAGTTAGTCAGTTATATATGCGAATGATAGATGAAATGTGATAATGTTGTTCCACTTTCTAAACTAAAAACATCAGCAATTCATGCTTGTGTGAGGGAGCTATTAAGACGATTGTACCAGTGCGCGTGGGTACCGTAAGGGGGTGCAAGGTAGTTCACTTGAACCTCCCTGGCTCAAGAGAAAGTTGAGATGAAGTGATAAAATCCCCAAGAAAAATACGAACCCGTAGACGCCACAATGCATTTATTTAAATTCATCTGTAATATCCATCATTAACATAAAAACCAGATTTAGCCCTAACTTAAGAAAAATAGCCCTTGCTGCTTCGTAAAATCGTTCTTTAGGCCCGTTTTACTTCAGACTAACAACAAATAAGTAAAAATGCCAGAAATTACTTCCGAGTAACTGAAAACATTTACAAAAAGATACAAAAGTTGAAAGCTAGAAAGGCATCTGGGATTGATAAGATTTCTGGGGATATAACTTATTAAAGGCTATGGGTTGGGACATAGTGCCATATCTGAAATATTTGATTACTGTTTACATGAAGGAGCAATACCAAATGAAAGGAGAGTTGCAATACTACCTCCAGTGTACTGGGGAGAGGAGGATAAACAAAAAGCGGATAATTACAGCCAGTCAGCTTGACATGTGTTTAATGTAAGCTCTGGGAAAGCATTATTTCTGATTATATTAGACACGTTTGCGAAATTACTAACTGGTTTGATAGAAGGCAGTTCGGGTTTAGGAAAGGTTATTCTAGTGAAGGTCAACTTGTAGGATTCCAGCAAGATATAGCAGATATTTTAGATTCAGGAGGTCAGATGGACTGTATCACTATTGACCTATCCAAGGCTTTTGATAGGGTACATCATAGGAGATGTATGATGAAAATGAGGGTTATTGGACTTTTTAGCAGATATTTTAGATTCAGATGGTCAAATTGACTGTATCACTATTAACCTATCCAAGTCTTTTGATGGGGTAGATGATGGGAAATTTCTGAAGAAAATGAGGGTTAGACAAAAGAGTGGTTGAATGGGTGGCAACATTTCTAGACAATTAGAGAATTAGAGTACCGTAGTTGAAGTGTTATCTGATTCTGTAGTGATTTAAGAGGGACTCCCACAAGGCAGGTTTTTTTTTTCTAGTGGCTTTACGTCACACCGACACAGATAGGTCTTATGGCGACGTTGGGATAGGAAAGACCTAGGAGTTGGAAGGAAGCGGTCGTGGCCTTAATTAAGGTACAGCCCCCAGCATTTGACTGGTGTGAAAATGGGAAACCACGGAAAACCCTCTTCAGGGCTGCCGACAGTGGGATTCGAATCCACTATCTCCCGGATGCAAGTTCAGGCAGTTTATTGGACCTTTATGTTTTCTTATATATAAATAACTGCAATCACAGATAGGGCTATTTGTGGATGATGTTATACTGTATAGAGTAGCAAATGAGTCACAGCCGTAGCCTTAAGATACAGCCCCAGTATTTTCCTGGTGCGAAAATCGGAAACCACGGAAAACCATCTTTAGGACTGCCGACAGTGAGGTTCGAACCCACTGTCTCCCGAATGCAAGCTCACTGCTGTGCGACCCTAACCGCACGGCTATTTACTCGGTAGGTAGTAACTGTTGTCAGAGCGCTAGCCTCACGCGATCTGCTCTTTAGGGGCACTGATGATATTTTCAGATCACAATATAATTTTCTTGAAGTCATTGCATAATTCGATCCTCTTTTAGCAGAACATAGATCAAGAAAGGATATCCAGGTGTTCATACATCATATCAGGCCTCCACTACTATTCAAAATTTCTATGAATTACTGTCTGATAAAGTATTTAAAACCGGGCGAGTTGGCCGTGCGCGTAGAGGCCCGCGGCTGTGAGCTTGCATCCGGGAGATAGTAGGTTCGAATCCCACTATCGGCAGCCCTGAAGATGGTTTTCCGTGGTTTCCCATTTTCACGCCAGGCAAATGCTGGGGCTGTACCTTAATTAAGGCCACGGCCGCTTCCTTCCAACTCTTAGGCCTTTCCTATCCCATCGTCGCCATAAGACCTATCTGTGTCGGTGCGACGTAAAGCCCCTAGCAAAAAAAAAAGTATTTAAAGCGATAATTAACGAAGTCAAAATGTTTCACTAGTTTTCGATTATATTTCAAACATTTCTCATGTGAATCAAATTTCATTTATAGTGTACGTTTCGGAAAATAGCTAACCTGTGGAATGTTTTCTACTATTTACATCCATTCCGGAATATAAATCAGCTGAATTAGCCGAAGCAATTCTAAGAAACAACTTGAGAATTTAGGACTAGACATTGTGAATTGTAGAGGACAATATTATGACAATGCTGCTAATATGACAGGGCGTACAATGGCTTGGAGGGCGTTCTATGTCCCTTGTTCGGCACGTTCATTGAATTTGTTTGATCAGAGTGCAGCTGAATCTTCCAAAGAGTCCTCCGACTTTCTTGAACTACTTCAAGGATTGTATTAGTCTTTATGTCTCAACACACAGGTGGAAATGTTACAGAATCATCCAACTGTTACCGAAAAAGTTTCGGTGAAGGGGATATCAAAACCTTGGTGGTCAGCCAGAAGTGATGCGTGTTACAGGTCAAATAAAGAGTGAGATATATTATTGCAAACACCAAATAATGTTGAAGAAAGTTCTACTGAGAAATCAGTGACCAGGAGTGAAGATACTGGTACAGGTTTGTTAAACAGGCTGGAAAGAACTATTTGGTGACTGGGAAGCAGTCTTTAGAAATACGTGGAGTTGTGGCGGCTGAACTTGGTGAATTCGTAAGATAGTGAGTTCGAACACCACTGTCGGCAGACCTGAAGATGGTTTTCCGTGCTTTCCCATTTTCACACCATGCAAATGCTGGGGCTGTGCCTTAATTAAGGCAACGGCCGCTTCCTTCCCACTCCTAGCCCTTTCCTATCCCATCGTCGCCATAAGACCTATCTGCGTCGGTGCGACGTTAAGAAAATTTTTTAAAAAAGGAACTTGGTGATTCCCTGCATCCATATTTATCTAAAATACGTAATATGTATGAACATTCTGAAAAAAAAAAAAGATGCCAATGAAAACAGAAGTGACAAAACAAAAACAAATTAATGGTTGGTGAAGCCATGAACTCTCGTAACGAGACGAGACTTGATTCGAGTAGGAACATACTTGGTAATAATAATAATTTCGTGTGGTCATTTCTAGCCGAGTGCAGCCCTTGTAAGGCAGACCCTCAGATGAGAGTGGGCGGCATCTGCCATTTGTAGGTAACTGCGTGTTATTGTGGTGGAGGATAGTGTTAAGTGTGGTGTGTGAGTTGCAGGGATGTTGAGGACAGCACAAACACCCAGTCCCCGAGCCACTGGAATTAACCAATGAACGTTAAAATCCCCGACCAGGCTGGGAATCGAACCCGGCACCCTCTGAACCGAAGGCCAGTACGCTGACCATTTAGACGAGTCGGATAACATACTTGGTAATGCTTGACTACATGATTGAGGAGTTTGAAAACCGTAGGAAATCGAAGATATCAAAAACAGCTTTCCAGTCCTGATTAATATAACAGACCTGACATCTCAAGAGGTACCGGTAGCTTCATCGCCTGGAGCTCAACAGTCAAGTTATAGTGCTGACCTAAGCAAGGCGTTAAATTAAGAATCCATTCATCTACGCAATCATTTAATGAGTTCAACAGATTATCCTAAGAATGTTCAAGAAATCAGCTCTTTCATTCGACAACAGGGTATGAAAAATACCTACCCGTATGTGGACATAAGTTCGCATTTGTACCTGTACATTCCTGTGTCCACCAGTTCAACCGAACGTTTATTTTCATCATTGCGACGGAAAAAAGTACAACCACATACTGTATCTTCGTCCTTCTCTTTCTAAAGAAAGCTCACAGACCTTTCCTCTTTTGTGCACTGAAAGTGAACTCTAAAAATCCATAGATATGATGTACTCGAAGCCTTTGCCCAGCATAAAGCGCGAAGCAAACCTCTTCAGTGGTGGGGTGGTGGTGGTGATCACTGTTTTAAGAGGAAGTACCACTAAGACCATCGTCTCTTAGCACTTACCAGAAGAAGAGGAATAGTTCAGACACTTCGAAAAATGAAGTTAACGGTAAAAGAAAGGAAAGCGCCAACGAAGGGCGTGAAAATGAAAGGCTCCCTAGGCGCCGCAAACCTAATATCGGCGGGATCGGAAGAGAGAATAAAAGTTGACCTAGGAAGGCCGGATAGTATGGATGAAAAGTGAGGAGCCTGGCACAAGTGGAAGCAATGCTCGAACTCAACTAAGGGTCCCATGACCACCAACCCACGCTCTCAGGAGGAGAGCACTGCGGACCTCTTCCAGTCGCCTCTTACGACAGGCATGGGATGCCGTGGGTGTATTCTACAGCCCCCACGCTCAGGGGAGAAACTCTCTTCAAATAAGACCCCATATTTTAAAGTGAAACCAACTACAGATTTATCGACTTCTAAAGTGTTTTAACTTCTTTGTATTTTCTCCTCTTTAATATTTTAAAATTGTGGTTATTCATTTCCTCTCGATTTCGCTATTTTATTCATGGCCCAAGGCGGTAAAATGTCCAGTATGACCCTGTTAAGCATGCATGTGCAGTAAGCAAGGCCGTGCCCAGGGGGGTTAGAGGGGTTCAAACCCACCCCGCACCCCCAACCGAAATTTGTCAAACACAAATTTAAACAGTAGATAAGGGTTTTCAAAAACTCAACCCATCACATTGAAACTATTATGAAATCAAGACTTTGGAAAAATTTTATTTTCGAAATTGAATTTAACCTACAAAACGGTGTGCGCAATCTTTAAAGGTTTCTCTTTGAATATAGATAAGCCCTAACAAATTTTCTGAAAAAATAAATGACATTTTTAGTTTTGGCGTGTTGTTCTTGTTTTAATGTTTTTAATAAATTGTGCCCGCCTCTGTGGTGTAGTGGTTAGTGTGATTAGCTGCCACCCCCGAGGACCCGGGTTCGATTCCCGGCTCTGCCACGAAATTTGAAAAAGTGGTACGAGGGCTGGAACGGGGTCCACTCAGCCTCAGGAGGTCAACTGAGTAGAGGCGGGTTCGATTCCCACCTCAGCCATCCTGGAAGTGGTTTTCCGTGGTTTTCCACTTCTCCTCCAGGCAAATGCCGGGATGGTACCTAATTCAAGGCCACGGCCGCTTCCTTGTCTATCCCTTCCAATCTCCCCATCCCCCCGCAAGGTCCCTGTTCAGCATAGCAGGTGAGGCCGCCTGGGCGAGGCATTGGTCATCCTCCCCAGTTGTATCCCCCGACCCAGAGTCTGAAGCTCCTGGACACTGCCCTTGAGGCGGTAGAGGTGGGATCCCTCGCCGAGTCCAAGGGAAAAGCCGAACCTGGAGGATAACCAGATTAAGAAAAAGAAGAATAAATTGTGCACTATTATTCAATTATCTTCACTCCAGACTAAGTCATTCTTGCCAAAATGTTTTGCTTGGGCCTTTTATTACCTTTGTATAAAATACAGAAAACGGAGAACTTAAATATTGTAATTATTGAAATGTCTATGTGTTTGAATGGTTATATCCTAGAAACTTACCATACTCTTCACTGTTTGACACTGTTATCAGTTCATGTGGATCATGTTTCAGATATAGACAATTAAGAGATTCTTCTACTTTCCTGGCCTTTTTCAAGTTATCTGGCATCACTAACGTGGATTAAACCATCTTTTACGGATGACAGATGTCCTTCGTGAAGCCAACCCTATGTGCCGGGTATTTATTTACTGTTGCATGTTACTAGTGTGATATTTTGTGTGTAGGATCATCAAAAATACTCGGTCTCCGAGCTGGAAGAATTAACCAAACGTGGTTAATATCCTCGGCACATTCTTGAAATGAACCTGGAGCCATGTGCCAAGATGCTGACAATTCGTTCTGGTAGGCGGATTTTCATATATAATTAATAGCCTGAAATAAGATAATTCTCGATAATTTATAGCTCATAGCTAATAATTCAAATAAATTCGTGTTTAATATATATATATACATATATATATATATATATATATATTTTACACTTTGCTTTATGTCGCACCGACACAGACAGGTCTTGTGGCGACGATGGGATAGAAAAGGCCTAGGAATAGGAAGGAATCAGCCGTGGCCTTAATTAAGGTACAGCTCCAGCATGTAAAACTCTTACTTCTGTCAACCGATGAACAAAAGGCTGATCCCTGGCTCAGAAGCAGGAAAATAAATGCTCGCAAAGAGAACCTCTAGCCTGAAGGAAAATCTACAGATGTGGGGCATCTTTCTGTCATTTACATTGTAGTTATATTTGTTTCCCCACCTGCGGTAAATAAGTGGAGAAATGGAGCGAAGTTTGTTAGTCTAAAATCGTATTCGGACATCACAAATCTGACCATCGTATCGTTCCAACTGCCAGTTAACTTGTTAGTTGATAATAGTTGTGGTTTGATCGTGATCCCGCGCGTTTCTTATTCTAACATTACAACACACCTGCAAGTTTTATGCAAATATACACTGACTGACAGAGCAAATGCAACTCCAAGAAGGAGTGGTCAGAACTTTATGCCAATTGCAGGGTAGACTGACGTCACTGAGGTATGCTCATGATGTGAAATGCGCCGCTGTGCTGCGCACGTAGCGAACGATAAATGGGACACGGCGTTGGCGAATGGCCCACTTCGTACCGTGATTTCTCAGCCGACAGTCATTGTAGAACGTGTTGTCGTGTGCTACAGGACACGTGCATAGCTAAGAATGCCAGGCCGCCGTCAACGGAGGCATTTCCAGCAGACAGACGACTTTACGAGGGGTATGGTGATCGGGCTGAGAAGGGCAGGTTGGTCGCTTCGTCAAATCGCAGCCGATACCCATAGGGATGTATCCACGGTGCAGCGCCTGTGGCGAAGATGGTTGGCGCAGGGACATGTGGCACGTGCGAGGGGTCCAGGCGCAGCCCGAGTGACGTCAGCACGCGAGGATCGGCGCATCCGCCGCCAAGCGGTGGCAGCCCCGCACGCCACGTCAACCGCCATTCTTCAGCATGTGCAAGACACCCTGGCTGTTCCAATATCGACCAGAACAATTTCCTGTCGATTGGTTGAAGGAGGCCTGCACTCCCGGCGTCCGCTCAGAAGACTACCATTGACTCCACAGCATAGACGTGCACGCCTGGCATGGTGCCGGGCTAGAGCGACTTGGATGAGGGAATGGCGGAACGTCGTGTTCTCCGATGAGTCACGCTTCTGTTCTGTCAGTGATAGTCACCGCAGACGAGTGTGGCGTCGGCGTGGAGAAAGGTCAAATCCGGCAGTAACTGTGGAGCGCCCTACCGCTAGACAACGCGGCATCATGGTTTGGGGCGCTATTGCGTATGATTCCACGTCACCTCTAGTGCGTATTCAAGGCACGTTAAATGCCCACCGCTACGTGCAGCATGTGCTGCGGCCGGTGGCACTCCCGTACCTTCAGGGGCTGCCCAATGCTCTGTTTCAGCAGGATAATGCCCGCCCACACACTGCTCGCATCTCCCAATAGGCTCTACGAGGTGTACAGATGCTTCCGTGGCCAGCGTACTCTCCGGATCTCTCACCAATCGAACACGTGTGGGATCTCATTGGACGCCGTTTGCAAACTCTGCCCCAGCCTCGTACGGACGACCAACTGTGGCAAATGGTTGACAGAGAATGGAGAACCATCCCTCAGGACACCATCCGCACTCTTATTGACTCTGTACCTCGACGTGTTTCTGCGTGCATCGCCGCTCGCGGTGGTCCTACATCCTACTGAGTCGATGCCGTGCGCATTGTGTAACCTGCATATCGGTTTGAAATAAACATCAATTATTCGTCCGTGCCGTCTCTGTTTTTTCCCCAACTTTCATCCCTTTCGAACCACTCCTTCTTGGTGTTGCATTTGCTCTGTCAGTCAGTGTATTATAAACTATATAAATTGTTATAATTATCACTATCAATCAATCACTGCTGATCTGCATTTAGGGCATTCGCCCAGGTGGCAGATTCCCTATCTGTTAATGAATATTGAATTTTCACGACCGCATTATAATTGAAACGGACTTTCAACCTATTAGGTCGTGTTACGTACATTTAGTACGTGTTGAAGAGATGTTAAGTACAGAACAAAAATGGCCAACCAGACACCAGTGGAATCCGAACCCACAACCTCCCGATTTCGCGTCGGTTGCTTTACCAATTGAGCTACGGTGGCCTAGGCCATTGTTGTTCTGTTGGAAAGGATCTAAGCTACTCTACAGTGTGATGGTAGTAGTACCAGACCTGCAGCTTAGAGGACGAAACGCTGGTTAATAGAGCAAACGCCTGAAAAGACATACATCTAATTTTTGATCTGATTTTGATATGCTCTATTGGTGGAAAAATATCTAATTCCCTCCATGGGAACTTAGAATTTACATACCACTTAGTCGAGCAGCTCGTCTTCTTTCTCCCAATTCTTCCCAGCCCAAACTTTGCAACATTTTTGTAACGCTACTCTTTTGTCGGAAATCACCCAGAACAAATCGGGCTGCTTTTCTTTGGATGTTTTCCAGTTCTTGAATCAGGTAATCCTGGTGAGGGTCCCGTACACTGGAACCATAATCTAGTTGGGCTCTTACCAAAGACTTATATGCCCTCTCCTTTACATCCTTACTACAACCCCTAAACATCCTCATAACCATGTGCAGAGATATGTACCCTTTATTTACAATCCCATTTATGTGATTACCCCAATGAAGATCTTTCCTTATATTAACACCTAGATACTTACAATGATCCCAAAAGGAACTTTCAACCCATCAACACAGTATTTAAAACTCAGAGGACTTTTCCTATTTGTGAAACTCACAACCTGACTTTTAACCCCGTTTATCAACATACCATTGCCTGCTGTCCATCTCAAGAAAACATAAAGGTCCAATAATACTGCATTGAAAAATTCCTCTCTTAATTATTACAGGGTCAGATAAAGCTTCGCCTACTCTAATTCTCTGAGATCTATTTTCTAGAAATATAGCAACCCATTCAGTCACCCTTTTGTCTAGTCCAATTGCACTCATTTTTGCCAGTAGTCTCCCATGATCCACCCTATCAAATGCTTTAGACAGATCAATCGCGATACAGTCCATTTGACCTCCTGAATCCAAGGTATGTGCTATATCTTGCTGGAATCCTACAAGTTCAGCTTCAGTGGAATAATCTTTCCTAAAACCGAACTGCCTTCTATCGAACCAGTTAATAATTTCGCAAACCAGTCTAATATAATCAGAAAGAATGCCTTCCCAAAACTTACATACAATGCATGTCAAACTTACTGGCCTGTAATTATCAGCTTTATGTCTATCACCATTTCCTTTATACACAGGGGCTACTATAGCAACTCTCAATTCATCTGGTATAGCTCCTTCGACCAAACAATAATCAAATAAGTACTTCAGATATGGTACTATATCCCAACCCATTGTCTTTAGTACATCCCCAGAAATCTTATCAATTCCAGCTGCTTTTCTAGTTTTCAACTTTTGTATCTTATTGTAAACGTCATTGTTATCATATGTAAATTTTAATACTTCTTAGCATTTGTCTCCTCCTCTATCTGGACATTATCCTTGTAACCAACAATCTTTACATACTGCTGACTGAATACTTCTGCCCTTTGAAGATCCTCACATACACACTCCCCTTTCTCATTAATTATTTCTAGAATGTCCTTCTTGGAACCTGTTTCTGCCTTAAAATACCTCTACATACCCTTCCATTTTTCACTAAAATTTGTATGGCTGCCAATTATGCTTGCCATCATGTTATCCTTAGCTCCCTTCTTTGCTTGATTCAATTTTCTAATAAGTTCCTTCAATTCCTCCTTACTTCCACAGCCATTCTTATTGTAATTTATATTTACTGTATGTATA
Source organism: Anabrus simplex (assembly GCF_040414725.1). NCBI lineage: Eukaryota > Metazoa > Arthropoda > Insecta > Orthoptera > Tettigoniidae > Anabrus > Anabrus simplex. Next base: position 868,021,716 of record NC_090265.1, on the reverse strand, counting down.
TTCGTGAAGAGTTATAGTTTATTGGAGTGTGAAGATGAATTGATTTTAAACTGATGTTATACAACAATATACACATTAAAGCAGACGTAATGAAATAGTTAAATTTGTTGCCTAATATTACAGTATTTATACATTTGTGCACACGATTGCTGAAAGATTAACCATGTCTTATCAAAGTTTCTTCTTTACAAACAGAAAGTATGATCTTTCCCATTTAGAAAGTTCGTATTAGTGAACATACAGTATTTGCCTACTAAAAACTCAAAACTAGTATGAACAAATCATTGCTTACAACATTATGCCAAACACAACATTTGGTACTATGGAAAAAATGTCCTCACTTAAATGTTTAAAAAAATAATTAGTGACGGACAGATTTGAAGAATGTACATACATACATCATCATTATCGACCATTATGCTTTTCAGCGTTCAGTCTGCAAGCCTCTGTGAAATTACTAAACGCCGCCACAATCCTCTGTAACTAGTTGTGTGGTCTCGTTCAGTTCTATACCTCTTATCTTCAAATCGTTAGAATCTGAGTCTAACGACCGTCGTCTTGGTCTCCCTCTACTTCTCTTACCCTCCAACACAGAGACCGTTATTCTCCTAGGTAACCTATCCCCCTCCATTCGCCTCACATGACCCCACCACCGAAACCGGTTTATGCGTACAACTTCATTCATCGAGTTCATTCCTAACTTAGCCTTTATCTTCTCCTTCCGAGTACCCTCCTGCCATTGTCCCCACCGGTTTGTACCAGCAATCATTCGTGTCTGTTCCTTCCAGCTTATGAATAAGATACCCTGAGTCTATCCAACTTTCACTCCCGTAAAGCAAAGTTGGTCTGAAAACAGACCAATGTAAAGATAGTTTCATCCGGGAGCTGACCTCCTCCTTATTGAATACTGTTGATCGCATCTGCAAGCTCACTGCATTAGATTTACTGCACCTTGAATCAATCTCACTTACTACACTACCATCCTGGGAGAACGCACATCCTAAATACTTGAAATTATCTACCTGTTTCAGCTTTGCATCACCAATCTGACATTCAATTCTCTTCGATTTCTTACCTACTGACATCAATTCAGACTTGGAAAGGCTGATTTTCATACCATACTCATGGCACTTATTTTCAAGTTCTAAGATATTAGACTGCAGGCTTTCGGCATAATCCGCCATTAAGACCAAGTCGTCAGCATAGGCCAGACTGCTTACTACATTTCCACATAACTGAATACCTCCCTGCCACTTTATACCTTTCAGCAGAGATCCATGTAAACTACGAACAACAAAGGTGAAATATTATAGCCTTGTCTAACCCCTGTATGTAACTAAGAACTCATTCTACCATCAATTCTCACTGCAGCCCAATTGTCAACATAAATGCCTTTGGTTGATTTTAATAATCTACCCTTAATCCCACAGTCCCCCAGTATGGTGAACATCTTTTCACTCGGTACCCTGTCATATGCTTTCTCTAGATCTTAACTGTCTATTTCTCTCGTAGCATTTTTCAATTACCTGGCGCATACTGAAAATCTGATCCTGACAGCCTCCTCTGCGGTCTGAAACCACACTGGTTTTCATTCAACTTATTCTCAACCACTGATCACACTCTCCCTTCCAACATGCTAGTGAATACTTTGCCTGGTATACTAATCAATGAGATACCTCGATAGTTGTTGCAATCCTTCCTGTTCCCTTGATTATAGATAGGTGCAATTACTGCTTGTGTCCAATCTGAAGGTACCTTACCAACACTCTATGCTATACTACTCTATGAAGCCATTTAATCCCTGCCTTCCACTATACTTCACCATTTCAGGTCTAATTTCATCTACTCCTACAGCTTTACGACAGTGGAGTTTATATACCATCCTTTCCACTTCTTCAAGCGTAATTTCACCAACATCATTTTCCTCCTCCCCATGAGCTTGGTTGTTCACAACACCACCAGGAAGATTTCCTTTTACGTTGAGATGTTCAAAATATTCCCTCCCGCTCTCCAGTGATTCACTGGGATCTATTACGAGTTCACTGAAATTACCCAAAACACTGTTCATTTCCTTTTTCACCTCTCTTCCTAAGATTCTTTATTACTGTCCAGGAAGGTTTCCCCGCTACTTGACCTAGCCTTTCCAGGTTACTACCAAAATCTTCCCAAGACTTCTTTTTGGATTCAACAACTACTGTATTTGTTTCGCTCTGTTTCTTTCATTTAGGTAAAATTCTCTGTCTGCATCAGCTTTTGTTTGGAACCATTTCTGATATGCCTTCTTTTTACAATTACAAGCTGCTCTCACTTCATCATTCCACCATGATGTTCGCTTTTTCCCATTTTTACACACAGTTGTTCCTAGGCATTCCCTTGCTGTTTCTACTACAGCATCCCTGTATACCATCCATTCACTTTCTATATCCTGAACCTGCTTACTGTCCACTGTTCGGAACTTCTTACTAATCATATCCAAGTAACTATTTCTAAGTTCCTCATCCTGGAGATTTTCTACCCTTATTCGTTTGCAAACAGATTTCAGTTTCTCTATCCTAGGCCTAGAGATACTTAGTTCATTACAGATCAGATAGTGGTCTGCATCATCGAAAAATCCGCAGAAAACCCGCACATTCCTATCCAACCAACCAACCAACCAACCAACCAACCAACCAACCAACCAACCAACCGACCGACCGACCAACCGACCGACCGACCACTTATCTGCATTTAGGGCAGTCACCCAGGTGGCATATCTGTTGTTTTTCTAAACCCATACTAGCACAGAAGTCCAGCAAACGCTTCCCATATCTATTAGCTTCCATATCTTCCCTACATTTACTGATCACCCTTTCGTATCTTTCAGTTCTGTTTCCAACTCTCGCATTGAAATCATCTATTAGCATTATCCTGTACTTGCTGTTCACCTTGACTATGATTGACTACGATCTCACTTAATGCTTCATAAAACTTCTCAACTTCATTCTCACCTGCCCCCTCACATGGTGAATACTCTGAAACAATTCTTGTCCTAATTCCCAAACTGACAAATCTACCCACGTCATTCACTCATTTATATGCCTAACAGAAACTATGTTACGTGCAATAGAATTCCGGATGAACAGTCCTACCCCACACTCTGCCCTTCCCGTTTTAACACCCGTCAAGTACACTTTATAATCTCCTATCTCTTCCTCGTTATCTCCCCTTACCCGAGTATCATTTACTCCTAGCACATCCATATGTATCATCTTTGCTGACTCAGCCAGATCTGCTTTCTTCCATAAGCCCTATTAATATTGATAGCTCCCCATCGAATTCCATTCCGTTTGCCAAGTTGTTTCCAAGGAGTCCCTCGCCTGTCAAATGGGAGTGGGACTCCGTTACTCCCGTAGGTCCGTGGCTTGCTTAAAATGTTCTGAGCTCGGTAAATTCGTGAAGCAGGATGTTAACCTACTAACACATAGTCCAAGTGAGGACCACTCTTGTAACGGGTTGGGGACCTCCGGTGGATTGTATAGTCCTAGCCGCCTGAGCACAAGGAGGGCCACGACTCAGAATATGTCAGAGATGCCCACTCCCATTGCGTAGCAACTGGTATCCCGACTCTCAGGACCACTTACTAGGCCACTCAACCGTTGCCCATGGTTCACGAACTTGGTCGTGATTACAGTAATCCATGCTAGGAACCTTTGAAGAATGAAATGAAAAGATAATATAAATGAGTCAAAATATGTGAGTTGTCCCTCTATTTCACCAATATTACCCAAATGCAAAAATGATATACTTTAATAGTACTAAATTTAATATATGTTGGCTATTTATGTAACTGTGCAAATTCAAAATATTATGAAAATTATAGAAAAATTATATTTATACAGTGTTTTAAAAACAATTTTGTTTGTGCAAGGTTTAAATTAGTGAAATTCATGTTATATAAACAAGAACAAACTATTAAATATGATACACAGATGACATCATTTTTAATAAACATACAGTAACATTTTCATGTTATCAAGCTGCTATAATATTTTTTTTAATTTTATAATAAGTTTAGTGTAAAAAAATTGGTATCCTCCATTTTTAAACAAATGACATATGTCTTTGTCTTTGTCTAGACCGCTGTAACTTGACCTTTCCACTTAACGCGTTGAGTTGTAAACGGCGCTACTCTAAACATGCTTGAACATTTTTATTCGATTAAATCTATTTCCTAACTAAACGTATAGGATTTGTATTTGCTGATGGTCGTGGTTATTGCTTTAAGAGGAAGTTCAACTGTGCAACGTTCGCCTTCGTAGCGTAACTGTTAATGCTACTAGCTGCCGTCATCAGAGACCCGGTACTGCCAAAGATTTAAGAATGGCAGGAGGGCTGGTACGAGGTTAAAATGACACACATAGCTCACCTCAATTGGGGCTGTGTCTATGTCTGAAAAGAGCTTTACCACCTCAGGATGAGAACATGAGTTTTGGCCAGCTTCATGGCTAAATGGTTAGCATGCTTGATTCAAGGAGTCCCGGGTTCGATTCCCGGCCGGGTCAGGGATTTTAATCTTCATTGGTTAATTCTTCTAATTCGGGGATTGGGTGTTTGTGTCATTAGAATTCATCTTAGGTAGAACCCATCTTCACAGATATGCAAGTAGCCTATAAGGCGTTATCTCATAAGACCTGCACGCCATGCCTCTCCGGAGGCCAGGCACCTTTATATTATATTATTATTATTATTATTATGCAACCAGCTTCTATTAGGCCTAACAGTAATCAGAAGGAATGTGGAAGATTCTCTACCTTCAAAGAGTGAAGGCATCGGAAAAAAGAAAGGTAAGATCGAAAAAGGGGATGAAAATTAAATAATTCCTAGGCTTTGCAAACCTAATAACGTCGGGGTCGAAAGAGAGCAAGTGTTGACCAAGGGTGGTCGGATAAGAAAGATGAAAGTGAGGATCCTGACACAAGTGGAAGCCATGCCAGGCTCAGCTACGGGAACCGTGGTTGCCAATCCACGCTCCCGAATTGAGCCCCCGCCCCCAGGTCCTCCCTGTTAGTCACCCCTTAAGACAGGCAGAAGGAAACTGTGGGTGCATTCTACGACTCCCAACCACAGCGTATTTTATTGCTCTTATAGCTTCTGTTTTTAGCCCTCTCCCCACCCCCCAACCCCTCTCCAAAACATATTCATGGGTACAGCCTTGGCTGTAAGCAAGTCTAAATGAACAAAATACTTCAGATTGTTACATTTTTCTTTTTCAGCACTGTACTGTATATTCATTTCTGTATGCAAAAGGACATCTAATCTTATATTTCGACTGTCTTGCAGTACCTCCATGGGCTCGTCAGGAGGACGGTTGCATGCTGACTGCGCTGCCTTCACTGACAGTCACATTCCTACCAGAGCAGGCTGCAGTAGAACTCACCTCCGACTGTGGCCTGGACGGCACGAGACGTATCGCCTGCAAGGGTCAAGCGGTAAAGTATCACACGATTATGTTTACAAACAGGTTAGGTTCTTGACTGAGTGGTATCTCGCTGGCCTTTGATCTGACGGGCCTTAGAATGGTTTCCCAGCCAAACTAAGATGTTAAAAAGCGAATGATTCATTGTTGTAGTTCAGGATTAGGGGTTAGAACTGCATCTACACTTCTCTGCAACTATTATACACAATATACAAGATGTTCCTACACGCAGTACGTCACACAGCAGATGCCACCCACTCTCCACGGAGGGTCTGCCAAAGACCATAGATTGCATCTTCTTCAGTATGTACCGTAGAGTCTGGTTCCATCTTAGCTTATTCTGTTGGCAAGTGGGAGGAAAAAACAGAGCATTACTAATTAAAACAAACAAAACTGAAAATTTCCAATTATAAAACAAAGAATGGAGTTCAGAGTGGACTATGAATTTATAAATATTGAAACCAGTAGTTTGGCAAGTGATGTAATGTAAAGAAATTAAATAAATCTTACGTAAGCACAAAAGGTTGAGGGGACCAAAGGTTTATTCTTGCTTACAGTGCGAGGAGGGGGAGGGGGGTGTTTTATAAAATACTACAAATCATCATCATCATCATTTCCCTTTATCCAGCTGTAGCCAGGTAGGGGCAAATATGGTTCCTCTCCACTTTCTTCGGTCTTTCCACCAATCCTTCTCCAACACTGTGTCCCAGTCCAGGTTTCTTTCTCTAATACTGCCTTGGATTGTGTCCTTCCATCTCAATCGTGGTCATCCACGGCCTCTCCTTCCTTGCATTTCCATTTCCATCATCTTTTCTTGGCATTCTTTCATCACTCATTCGCTTTATGTACCCAAACCATCTTAGTCGGTTCTTCTCTATTCTATCATTCATTTTTTCCACTCCAATTTCTTCCCAGATTTTCTCATTCCTTATTTTATCTCTTCTACTCTTCTGTATCATATTCCTCAAGAGCTTCATTTCGGCTGCCTGTATTCGACTCTCATCCTTCTTTGTCATTGTCCAAGTTTCTGCTCCGTAAGTTGTTATGGGTACGTAATACATCTTGTACATAGTTTCCTTTGCTTCCATTGGCACATCTTTGTCCCATAACATGTTTCTTACACTATGATAGAAACAGCTTCCAGCTTGAATCCTCTTATTAATCTCAGCATCCAGGCAAGCATTCACCATTAATTCACTCCCCAGATATTTGAACGTCTCCACTACTTCCAGGGACTTGTCTACAAGTCTAATCTGACATTTCCCTTCTTTCTCCCATCTAGTCATAACAAAGAGTTTTACTCTTTTCTACACTTATTTTCAATCCATATTCTTCAATCTTCCCATTCACTACATCCAACTGTTCTTGAACCTTCATGTCCTCTTCTCCCCAAATCACAATATCATCTGCAAATAACATGAATTCATTTATCTTCCTCCATATGTTGCTTTTGCAGTTCTCATGATGTCATCCATTACTACTGTAAACAGGATTGGTGATAGAACACTTCCCTGTCTCAGCCCAATAGTGATTTTGAACCAACTTGTCCTGCCAACTTGTGTTTGCACGCAACTACAACATTCTTTGGACATTGCCATGATCATTTTTATTAATCCCTGTCCAATTCCTTTTTGCACAAGACTGTCCCAAACTTTAGTCCTGGGGACACTATCATATGCCTTTTCATTGTCAATGAATGTCATCACCATATCATTCCCATACTCCCATTGCTTTTCCATTAGTTGTCTCATAATGAAAATGGGCTCTATTGTTGACTTTCCACTTCTGAAACCAAATACTGTACTACAAATATGCTTAGGTAATGCTTCAACGGTCACTAAGTAGCATCAAAACATGAAGAGTCTACCCTGTTCCAGAAAGCACTGCATGCCACTGGGGGTAACCATAGTAACGAGGTTGTTAAGAAAGGTTGAAGATCTCTTTGCATGGTTATGAGAGTATCTATAGATTGTAGTAAGGATATAAAGGCGATGGCATATAAGTCTCTGATAAGACCTCCAGTTATAGTATGGTTCCAGTGTATGGGACTCACACCAGGACTACTTAATACGAGAACTGGAAAGGATCCAAAGGAAAGCATCATGATTTTTGTTCTTAGTGATTTCCAACAAAGCAGTAGTGTTACAAAAATGTTGCAAACTTAGTCTAAGAAGACTTGGGAGTAAGGGACAAGATGCTCGACTATGTGGTATGTTTCACTACCATAAAAATATGTTCCATCAAATCAACACTTGTTATGTACTGAACTAGTTTTATTACACTAGAGGACCAGTTTCAACTCATCATGGAGTCATCTTCAGCTCATGATGAGTTGAAACTGGTCCTCTAGTGTAATAAAATTAGTTCAGTACATAACAAGTGTTGATTTGGTGGAACATTTTATGGTAGTGAAGAAGTTAACAACAACACAGAAATGAAAATTATTTACCAAGCTTATGTGGTATGTTTTCAGCTGTCATTCGAGAGATGGCATGGAATGACATTAGTAGACAAATAAGCTTCAGTGGATCTTTTACAACTAGGAAAGATCATAATACGAAGATAAAGTTGGAATTCACGAGGACAAATTGGGGCAAATATTCATGTGTAGGATGAGGAGTCATGCGATTGGAATAAATTATCAAGGGAAATATCCGATAAATTTCCAAGTTCTTTGAAAACGTATAAGAAAAAGGTAGGTAAACAATCGATAGGGAATGTGCCAACTAGTCAACAGCCTTAAATGATGATTGATTGAACTCTAAAATACTCCCATAACCAAAACCAAACCCCATGAAGCAACAGCCCCGAAGGGCTATGGCCTACCGAGCAACCGCTGTTCGGCCCGATGGCCTGCAGATTATAAGGTGTTGTGTGGTCAGTTCGATGGGTCCTCTCGGCCGTTATTCTTGGCTTTCTAGACTGGGGCTGCCATCCTACCATCAGATAGCTCCTCATTTGTAATCGCATAAGCTGAGTGGACCTCGAACCAGCCCTCAAGATCTAGGTGAAAATCCCTGATCTGGCCGGTAATCGAACCCGGGGCCTCTGATCCATAGCCACCTTGTTGAGAAGCCAGTGATGATACTACTGTTAACACACCCCTAAGGAGGGGTTGGGGAGTGAATTTGCCTAGAGTATTCTCTGACTGACTCACAATTGCATTATCCTAACTGTATCCTATTTCTTATGCTCAACAGAATCATGATGAGATGATGCGGCAGTTATCCTGTGATAATGTGGACGCAAATCAGGAGGACGAGGATAACACAAGCAGCAGTATCAGTACTCCTGGGGGAGCAGTATCACCAGCAGCATCATCCGCAGCATCATCTGCAGCATCAGCACCAGCATCAGCATCCACATCTGCAGCATCAGTTAGTGCAAGCAGCACTCCTGGGACGACAGCAGAACCACCAACTAGACATCGGCGGGATGCTGATGATGTTGCCAGTAGTAGCAGCTCCCTTCTGATTGCCAACACTATGGCTGTATCAGAAGAAAGTTTAGCGACCACTAGCAGCTATGATACACCACTCTCAACACAGAATCCTAAAGAGCATAATACTTCACCTTTCCTGGCAGATACTAGTCTGCCTAGCAGTACAGCAGCATCAACTACTGCACAAGTTGAGATTATCGACAGCCAACATGTAGATCTGACAATGAATCAGCAACTAATAGATTCTGACAATGGGATGAATGCAATAGAGCTCACACAATTAGATAAAGATATTATATTTAATAGCAACATTCCTTCTACTTCCTTACCAGCCATAGTGAGCTCCCAACAATCCCTAATAACTCCCCTATCTTCAGGCAGTCCTGTAACCTCTACCAACAGTGGGCTGCCAATCAACGCTGTCAATTCTAGCAGTAGTAACTACTCAACAGAAGTAAACCTTACAAATGTAACAGATGAAATTAACATCAGGGAGAAAACTCCTTTAGCTACTACAACAATGGTACTTTCTACAGCAGAGAACAGCCAGAACACAAGCATGTCAGTCAGTACCAGCACAACAAGCAACAGCTCAATCGAGGAGACCAGACGTCGTCAACTTCTACCGACACCCCTTCGAGGAGAGATCAACACTACAACAAGAGCACCAATGCTTGACTGGGTGCCAGTAGCCCAGGAGCAGGAAGAGGCTATGGAAGAGGAACCTGAGGAACCCGTAGAGCCATTAGAACCAGAACCTGAGATTCCAGCACGACCCAATAGGGGGCGCAGACTGACACGACCTCAAGGTCATTCTTTCTACCCATATTTTCTCAACCGGGTTCTTGGTTGATCACAAGAATACACACTATGAAACAAAAATTTGCTTCAGAAGACATTATTTATTACTCTGTTATCACCGCCAGAAATAACTATAAAGTTAGCTCTCATACTAACAAATATTTTGTTTTTCTTGGAATACAAATTCCATTCATCATTAATATTATGAACCAAATACTTCATCTTAATATTAACAGAGGTCATAACCTGACATCAGTATTTGTGGAATGAAAAATTAATATGCTCTTGAATTGGTGAGATTAAAAACCATCCAATAACCTCATCTAGCCATTTTTCCTCCTGCAAGACTAAATGCATAACTGGGGGTGCACAACCTAAGGATCAACCTTGGCCTCTGAAAGAGGCTTCTTTAGATGCTGTAGCCATTCCCCTTTCGTATCTGAATCACAGACATTCCCTTTCCCAAGAGATTGAGTCAGAATAGCAGCTTCACATGTTGTTATTTGGGTCATCAGTCCATAGACTGGTTTGATACAGCTCTCCGTTCCACACTATCCTGTGCTAATCTTTTCATTTCTATATAACTACTACATCCTACATCTAATCTGTTTTTCATATTCATACCTTGTTCTACCCCTGCCATTCTTACTGCCTACACTTCCCTCAAAAACCAACAGAATAAGTCCTGAATGTTTTAAGATGTGTCCTATCATTCTGTCTCTTCTCTGGTCAAATTTTTAAATTTGTTCTCCTCTCACCAATTTAATTCAGCATCTCTTCATTCACGACTCAATTTACCCATCTCACCTTCAGCATCCATCTGTAACACCACATTTCAAAACCTTCCATTCTCTTTCTTTCTGAGCTAGTTATCGTCCATATTTCAACTCCATACAATGCCACATTCCAGACAAAAGTCTTAAAAAACATCTTTCTAATTCCTATATCAATGTTTGAAGTGAGAAAATATCTCTTCTTAATGAAGACCTTGTGCTAGTCTGCATTTTATGTCCTCCTTACTTCTGTAATCATTAGTTATTCTACTACCCAAGTAACAATATTAATCTACTTCCTTTAAGATTTCATTTCCTAATCTAATACTTTCTGTTCGACTGCACTCCGATACTTTTGTTTTGGATTCATTAGTTTCATCTTGTACTCCTTCTCCAAGACTGTCCATACCATTTCTCCAGATCTTCTGCAGACTCAGATAAAATAAAAATGCCATTGGCATATCTCAAAGTTTTGATTTCCTCTCCTTAGATTGTGATTCCTCTTCCAAATTCCTCTTTGATTTCTGTTACCACCTGTTCTATATAAACATTGCAAACTAACAATCATTGATTCACTCATTCCGTACAGCAATAAAAGTAACACAAAATACTGAGGTCATGAATCAAGTTCTCTTCTTGTTTTTCTACTAAATGACTATTTGTGGCAGTGATAGCCCCTAATTTGACTGCACGCACACAATTGCACGCACCGTCCTACACCCGTCCTGCACTTGACACGCACTTTCAACCTCTTGTATTTTGATACATGAGAACACTGAAGAAGTTGTAAAAATAAACAGTTAGTACTGTTTGAGATCCTTCTATCTAGCTGAGACTTTCATCCAGAAGTGAACAATACTACAGTGTGCAAAATTACCTGTCACCTTCTCTTGTAATTACTAAAGAGGGAAATTTAAGAAGTAAAGAAAGAAAAAACTTTGACCAATATCCTTTATAAGCAAAAGATTATTCTTCATTCACTACAGGAAATTAATCTGATAAAAATTCAACAGCACAAAGAAATGGGATTGTTTAAAATAATGATTTTAAAAATTGTCTACCTAGGGTGATAAACAAGGACGTAACATCATTCAGTCCAACTATTATGCTATTTAAATATCACAGTACTGTGCACATAAAATCATAAATGAAATGGTGCTTATGTAGGAAGTAAAACTCACTTTTCGTTGAATGCATACAATAGTACAATAAATTAATAAATCTCCTGTTAAGGAGTTCAAGTAAGTTTAATTCTATGTTTTTATGTGCTGTATCAATATTACTCAAAGCAATTGAAATGTCTGATACAATATGTTTACTGACTGACAGCTTACTTTTAATCAGTATAATGGTATTAGACATCTCACATATTACACTTTGAAAAGCAGAAATTAAAAAAAAAAAGATTTCTAGCCATAAATTGACACAAAATAATTCAATTCCCAAAGATATTTATTACATTAGACTGATCGGTAAATTATAAGTACAAACTTACAAATATTTCCATTTCTAGTAATTACAATTAAATCTTCAAAAGCTTGTTTTGAGTATAATGTTTAAGGACATCAAAGGAAATCTCCATCACTAAAATGACACACCAATTACTTTCTCTCCCATTTTTAATGACAGGAAGAAAATCATCCCTAACTATACCAGGATTAATGTCACCACAATTATAGAGCATTTGTTTTCAAGGAATCCATTTAGGAATTATAAATTTATATTAATAAAATTAGTTCTTGCATAGTTGGAGCAGAATTATAATCATGATTATGCTAATGAACATCCATAGAGATCAAAAGAACTGGTAACTGGAATACACAAGGTGCATTCACATATATACTTTATTAATTCCTGTTTCCAATAATGTAAAGCTCTGATGCAATAGTCTTCATTCAAATGATACCTTAGGAAAACCTGTCCTCAGTACTGTACATAACATTTTTGTGCGATAATTAAGCTCCTTGCCAAATATGGTAGCACAGACCAAAGAATGCCTATTATTAAGTTATCCATCGCTATTTACAGTGATCAAGGCTATATTCCTACACCTAAAATTCAACAGATGACTTTTCAAACAATAATTATCTTGTCAGTCCCCATTTGACTTCTTTCCAACTTTTTTCCTTTCACACTATGTAGGGAGATTTCTAATGCACTGTATGTATTTATTGAAACCTGCTATAAATAATCTCAACTGAGTGTGAGGTTCATGGGATGTTTTAATAATTACATATTAGTTGTTAAGAAATTGATTTAAATAATTAATACATTTCCTTGTAATCTTGTTGAAAAGTACTAAACCAACTAGCTGTTCATTCCCAGATACAGTCTTGAGGAACCTCTGAACTTGGACATTAAAAAACTCCTTTCGTGTTTACAGTTGAACGAGAATCCATCCTATATAAAACTATTTAGTGGTATAATTTGAGTGTATATGTTACAGTAAACTCGATAAATCTGAACACTAGACAAAATAGCCAGATCTTATTAATAGCCTAACTACCAATGGAATTGTTTGAGTGTGTCTGAATGTATATTTCATAATATTTACTGGAAATTGTGAATAAACACTGCCTCTCAGTGATAAAAATGATAAATTAACCTTCGATGTTAGCAGCTGACACATATCAGCATCAGTGTGACACATGTCAAATTTTCTTAATCAACAATACATACAAATTCTCAGTCAGGAAGTTGGTTTCCTGTGAGCAGTTGAGCTTTACAGTTCCATCTTATGAAATCTTGTCCATTGTGGTGTGATTTTAATTTAACTAGAGATTTAGTAAGTGATTTAAACACTATGGATGCAGCTGATAGAGAAGTAATAATAGAACACTTTAACATAAACAATAAACTGGTTGACATTATTCCAAAAAAGGGACATTTTGACTAAAGAAAATTACAGCATTATAGTTGATAAGTTAAAAGAAGCAAGTCCAAATCAAGTGACCAAACATCAGAAGAATATCGAAATCTGAAGCATTATGGTACTGTGAGAGTGGGTAATTGTGATAAACTTATTTATCCAGTGAATGAAACAAAGGCCACACTTAGATATCTAATTCATGAGGTACACACGGCTATTGGCCATGCTGGAAGAAGTCAAAGAATGAAACAATTGCAGAATAAATATTAAAATTTAACTAAAAGAGAAAGAATCCATTTAAATCCATGTTAGAATTGTCAATAGGAAAGTTCTTTAAAAGAAAAGGACTACTGTAGTAGTCCAATGAATGATAATCCAAGAAATGCTTAGTGTCAGACAGACTTGACAGACATGCAGTCACAGCCAGATCATCTTCTCGTTCTTAGAAGGATTTATTTTTCAAATTGGTGAGCAAATGCAATGTATGGTTCAAACTAAGCAATCTTCAGTTCAGTGACTAAGTGTGTCTTGGCACTGCCGTCTTGTTCTTCCATGGTGTATAGAAGACACTTGGCACTTTTGGTAACTGGCCAGCTCTCAGCTCCATACAACGCCACTGGATGGACCATGGTGCAATCCACTTTTGATTCAAGGTGGACCAGCTGCGACTCTTTTCCACCTCAGCCATGCTGCACTCACTCTTTCATGCACTTCCTGATCAATATCGTCATCCCTTTGCATGCAGAATCCTATATACTAGTTTTCACAATGTCTTGACTAGAGTGAATGTACTCAGGTTACCTTCCAGATAATGACTATAAATTTACTCTTGTTTAATACGATCAAGCCACTGAATTCTAACTGCATTCATTATCATCAAAATGTGCAGAGAACATCCCAACTATGCAGTTATATACAGCATCTTAGTGATAATGAATGTGAATTCTGTAAAACAATCACAGATGATACACACTCAAAGTTGAAGATTGTATGCAGAAAGCCCAGGGGCAGTCACTCAAGATACTCTGTGGAACGTATAAATCAGTATGTGAAAAATAAACAACATTAAGTACCTGGTTAGAAAGCAACCAAACTCCACACTAGCTGAAGGTTCAGCTTATGAGACACAGAGTATTACATCGAGGAATTAAAAGTAGTCCATACAAGGGTACGTTTGATTCACCTCTAAAAGTTGGGCATACGCTATCATCTCCAAAATAATCTGAGAAGTGAAGAAGAGCTTGAAACACTAATTATCTCATTATTACTTGAGAATATTGTTTAAGGACCAGTGCAAACTCTAGACGATCTTCTGGATATGATTACGTCAGTACCATACAGCAAGGTAGGCAATGATATGAAACAAGTGAAACTGTCTGCAAGCAAAACGAGGAAGGAAGTGATCATGAAGAAACAAAGTAGCTCCAAAGAAGCATTAATAAAATGAAGAAAATATCAAACTATATGTCTCTAGCATTCAAAGTCAGTGATACAGTAAACCTGAGAGTGCCCGACATGGGCAAAGCTAGACTTTACCAGCAACATTTTCAGGAAATAGCACCGACTGTTGAAAACAATATTTTCTGGGAACAAACAAGAGGTGGCTTGTGTAGATCTACACAAGGAACTAGTCTGCAGTTTATCAAGAACAATTCATTTCATTAGATGATGTAGCACATGCAACAGCATCCCTTACCAAATACAAGAACAAGGAAAATGACAAACTGCATCATTCGAAGTGTCATGAGAGCTTGTTGTTTTTCCATAAGGATTAGAGTTTTGTAAATATAGGACTTTTTTTTTTTGTAAACTGAATTTTTAAGATGGGCAATGTTAAAGCATGTTGGCATATTTAAAATTACTGTTATTTCCTTAAGCCGGCCCCGTGGTGTAGGGGTAGCGTGCCTGCCTCTTACCCGGAGGCCCCGGGTTCGATTCCCGGCCGGGACAGGGATTTTTACCTGGACCTGAGGGCTGGTTCGAGGTCCACTCAGCCTACGTGATTAGAATTGAGGAGCTATCTGACGGTGAGGTAGCGACCCCGGTCTAGAAAGCCAAGAATAACGGCCGAGAGGATTCGTCGTGCTGACCACACGACACCTCGTAATCTGCAGGCCTTCGGGCTGAGCAGCGGTTGCTTGGTAGGCCAAGGTCCTTCAAGGGCTGTAGTGCCATGGGGTTTGGTT
Organism: Anabrus simplex; assembly: GCF_040414725.1. NCBI lineage: Eukaryota > Metazoa > Arthropoda > Insecta > Orthoptera > Tettigoniidae > Anabrus > Anabrus simplex. The sequence continues at coordinate 868,006,190 of NC_090265.1, read as the reverse complement.
TGGTTTGGTTATTTCCTTAAAGATTTTTTGCTAATGGTTTAACATCACACTAACACATAGGTTTTGGCAATGCAAGGAAGGAGGGCTGCAATTGGGAAGGTAGTGGCTGTGGCCTTTATTAAGATGCAGCCCCAGCAGGTGTGAAAATGAGAAACCACAGTGAACCATCTTCAGGGCTGCCAATGATGGGATTCAAACCCACCATCTCCCAAATGCAAGCTCACAACTACGCGACCTTAACCGCATGGCCAACTCTCTTGGTATTTCTTCAACTTTAAGCACATATGTTCCAAACGTTCTTTAAATTTCAGGCTTAATACTCAACAGTTAAACATAGTCTTTGATACTCCAATCATAACACTTTTTTTTTTTGCTAGTGGCTTTACGTCGCACTGACACAGATAGGTCTTATGGCGACGACAATCATACTCCATTTGGTTTGAGAGTTACCTTTTTTTTTCCACATACTTTCTTTTAAATTTTGTCAATTTTAAGCAAATTTAACATTTTAAACTGAATGTTTCATTGTAACTTTCATGGGCCCGTACAGTATTTATATATTTCATTTTCAATACGCCATTTACGAAAAAAAAAATTGAAAATTATGTAAAAGAAAATAGTAAAAATGAATAATTCATCTGTATTTATCAAACAAATATTACTGGTGATTACAAATAACCATAACTGCCAATCAATTATATTTACCATAACATATACATTCAAAAAGAAATATATTCTTTCAGCATTAATAAAATTCAGAACCCTACCAGTACTCAACATCGTCCATTTCCCTCAACCAGCTCCTGCCGGTACTCTACTTATAAAAATGAACTGATAATATAACACTACCCAATGTTTCAATTTCTTCAGGAAAAGATTCTAGGCTCATGACCATAAAGCAAATGGCTGATATATCTAAATGACATCCCAGCTTTAAAAAAAATGACCTGAGAGATTTTCACAAAATAAATATAATTTATCATTTACAACTTGTAAACTAATCATAGAATAAGGTAAAGACTACTTAGTTTTGTATGTAGCACAGTTGTGGTTCAGTAGAATTCCTCAGTTACTAAGTAACATTTATTACAATTGTCAGTCTTTGTCAGCACAGATTTTAGACTGCACATGTCAGAAAAAGTGCAAACAGTATGTATGACCTTTTTTTGCTGGTAGTGTTCTTTCAGTGACTAGCAGTCTATAATGTGTATATTCTCCTAGGTTGCTGAATTTCTGAAAGCTAGGTGTGCCTCTCTCACTCTCTCTGATCCTGCCAGGTGTAAATGTGCTTTCTAAACCTCTTGTGTAAAAGTAGGCCTTGTGCTACTTCGTGTGTGGAAACATATGTACAAGTTGACTTGTAAAATGACGTACCTAACCACTGTAGCAGTTAAAACTGTTCTCAAACAGCTCTGTGTTAAAAAAGAAAGAAAGAAAAAAGTAATATGTTTTGCAATCTAAACAATTCTATGTACTTATAATAATAAAAATGAAGATAATGTTAAGCATATGTATATCAAAGAATCTCTATTGTCCTAAGTATCTTTGTAAGTTTATATGGTAGAAAATTATGACAACGAAAGAGTAAATCAGGGAGTCAAGAATTGCTAGACTTTTATTTTGTTTAGGAAATGGACCTTCTCTACAAAATGCAATAAACAGCCTCTCTCAGAAAATTATAAATTTACAGTTAAAACGAACTAGAACCAGCAATTGATGTGAGAGAGCTCAAAGAGGATCATTTTGGCTGGCCCTTTATTCATTTCAATGAGTTAGAAGATTACATGAGAAGCCTACAGTCTCCCCATTGTCAACTTTCCACAGAAAGCGAGCAAGTAATTAATAAAGGATTGCATGCCAGTGAAAAAATAATTTAAAACAATTATAAAGAAACTTTCTGATCTGATAACACACAAATTAGTTAATAGATGTCTTTATGTTGTGTTCTGGCAGCAACAAAGTTCTTACAAACTAGTGTATTTAGTAGCTATGACAATCCATTGTTGTAAAATTAAACAATTATAAGAGAAAATATTTCATTTCACTGGATATGCAAAAAAATGATTTGAAAGAAAGTAACTGTATGTTGGGTATAACATTTAGAAGCTGTGTCTCACCAATCTTTTCCAAATATTTTATAACAGATATACTGTTTCCATGACATATATATACCGTATACAGTGACAAAAATAAGAATCAATTTAGTGTACAATCTGTATTTTCATTTTGAAATAAAATTTCTGTGTGTATCTGTTTCTTTTCCTTTTTTTTTTCCAAATGTAATTAATCTTATTTTGCTAGAGACTTTATCTAGATCGAAACAACAGAGGAAAAATAAAGGAACAGTCAACCCCCAGACACAAAAATTCCTCCATTTTAAAATTTATCAAATTCATCAGTCTTATTATGTCATGTACACTACAATGTGTAAGTTTTAAAGGAATTTTACTAACTTCAATTACCCTTCTTAAATAGTACGATGGAATTTTGAAATTAGCTTCCTCTTCACACATATATGTAAGTGGAATGTGGCTATACTGAGTTTCATTTGAGTAAAAAACCCTTAAAAATGAATGGAAAAATAAAGACTTTTACATCAGGCATGTTGGTCAAGCACATGGCAGGCGAGCTGCATGCAGGGTGTCTTTACTCCCGTGTGGTCTCGGCTGGCACACGCTGACCCAAGCGGAGAAATTTGAAGGAGATGTATTAGGGGTGCACAGTATTCCTTCCATCATTACGAACAAAGTGTGCTACCTCTAAATGAGAACTGCCCTTCACCAATATTATTAATAAAGCACCGTGAGTTCTTAATTTACATGAAATAATAATAAACACATTATTGATATATACAAAGACAATAGAATTGAAGGCTACATAAATACTACACACATTAACCAAATATTATCGAAGAATCAAATTCTGACATGTTCAAGATACATAAAGTAAAATTGGAGTACCCTATTCTAGTTAGTAAAACAAAGGTGTGATGAAATAACTTAAAAACATTCTAGTGAACACTTGTCTACACCCTGGTCATCATGGTTTGGCTTCCTCTGAAAAATAAAAAACAAGTTTCCTAAAAGTGACCCATTTATGTTCACCGATTTCCTGAGCCATATTGACGTTTGCTGGCAATAATTCAGTCAATGTTTGGCTTGATGGTGATGGCGGACACTATTTTCATAACTGCATTGAGATGTATGTCTGTTAGCCGAGAACTAAATTTGTTGATCTTCATCCTGGAAAAGAAATGTTCACATCTGCAAGTACAAGTACAAGTACAAGTACGAAGATTGACAGGGTTTCTGGTTAGAAAAAAAAAAAACAGCCTGTATTTGGAACTACTGTTGTTTGGATATTACTGTTTCGTGTTCTCCTAAGAAACTACATTTTAAAAACACATCACTTAAGTACATTTACAGCTTTCAAAGTATTTTGTAGTTCTGCTATTACTGTAATTTCAGCCTCTCATGACCAATAATACCACTGTACTGATGTGCATGATACAGCTCATAATGACAACTAACATTAAACTTTTGCAGACAACAAGTTTTTTAGACATTAAACACTGAGTTTCTCCTTCATGTTTGTGACTTAGGAAACAGTGAGACCATTCTGGGTCAAACCTACCATAATTTTTTCTCTTGCCACTCATCTTGCATCATCCTTTTGTTTTACATGGCACAAAGAGATCCGGTTTACTCATTCCTGCTGTGAGAGAATTGAACATATGTCTATGGAGGAGAAGTTCTGCCTGCACATGTGTTAAGCCATTTCCAGGCCGTGCCATGTCTTACTGCGGGCACTGTTTGACATGCCTGTTTTACATCATAAAATGGTTCATGGCATGGGTTACTCTAGTCACGTCTCTGTTCATGAACTATGGGCAACGGATGAGTGGCCTAGTAAGTGGTCCTGAGATACCAGTTGCTATGGAATAAGAGAAGGTATCTAAGACATATTCTGAATTGTGGCCCTCCTTGTAGGTAGGCAGCTAGGATTATACAATAATTCACCAGTGGTTCCTAACCTGTTAGAGGAGAGATTCTCTCTGAAACTATGTGTAAATAGGGCACCCTGCTTCACTGAATTGACCAAGGTCAGAATATTTTGAGCAAGCCTCAGACCAATGGGAGTAACGGAGTCCCACTTCCACATGACAGGTGAGGGATTCCTTGGAAACAACTTGGCAAACAAAATGGAACTTGATGGGGAGCAATCAATATTACTGATGCCTATGGAAGAAAGACTGTAGAACTGGATGAGTTAGCTAAGAGGATGTGTCAGGTTGTGTTAGGAGTTAATGATGTTCAGGCAAAAGGTGATAACGAGGAAGAGATAGGAGATTATAAAGTGTTCTTAACAGGTGTCAAAAAGGGAAGGCCAGGTCTGCTGTAGAACTGCTCATCAGGAGCACCATGGCACACAACATAGTTTCTGTTACAAACATAAATGAGCAAATAATGTGGATAGATTTAATAGTTGGCTGAAATTAAGAAGGTAAAGATGAGAATGAAGTTGATAAGTTTTATGAAGCACGGAAGGATATCATAGTCAGGGTCAACTGTATGGATAGGATAGTTCTAATGGGCAATTTCAATTCAAGTAATGAAAACAGAACTGAAGGATATGAAAATGTGGGGACGATATGGAAGCTAATAGGAATGGGAAGTTTTTACTCGACTTCTATGCTTGTATGGGATTAGCAGTTATTCTTCAAGCGTAAGGCTATTCACCGCTACACATGGGAGGGTATTTGAATTCAGAAAATCTTAGCAATGTGCAGATATTCCAAGGATTTTTCAATGATACACACCACTACTTGATCTTCAGTGAACTATCTCTAGGCCTAGGACAGAGATAGGAGATAATAAAGTGCAGATGAATACGGAAAGAGAATCTGCAGGACAAGGAAATTACATGGAAGTACATAGATGTGATTAGTTAAAAGTTCCAAAGAATAATGTCAGCAGATTCAGGATATAAGAAGAGAATTACTGGGATGCTTTAGTAGAAACAGCAAGGGAATACCTAGGAATAACTGCATGTAAAAATGGGAAAAAGCTAACATCTTGGTGGCATGGCATGATGAACATAAAAGGAAGGAGTATCAAAAATGGCTCCAATCAAGATCTGATACAAATAGGGAATTATATGTAGATAAAGGAAACTGAGCAAAATAAATCAATGTAGAATCCATGTTCAGTAGTAGTTATGGGAAGATATTGGTAATAAACCGGAAAGGCTTGGTCCAGTAGAAGAGAAACCTTTATGGAGAGTAATAAAGAATATTAGAAAAGGAAGGCAAAAGGACATTTTTTGGGTAAATCAGGTGAACTCATAATAGACCCCAGGGAATCACTGGACAGATGGAAGGAATATTTTGAAAATTTTCTTAACATAAAATAAAATCTTTTTGCAGAAGTCATGAACAAATTTTATAGGGAGAAGAACAATAATGGCATTTAAATTACACGTGAGAAAGTGGAAGGGATGGTACATAAACTACAGTGTCATGAAGCAGCAGGAATAGATGAAATTAAGACCGAAAATGGTAAAATATAATGGGAAGGCTGAGATGAGATGGCTTCATAGAGTAATAAGATTAGCATGAAATATTAGTAATGTACCTTCAGATTGTACGGAAGCAGTAACTGTATCTATCTATAAGCAAGGGAACATGAAGGATTGTAAAAACTATCGAGGTATTAAGGTGTTCACTGGCATTTTGGGAAGGAAGGTGCGATCAATGGTTGACAGTAAGTTGGACAAAAATCAGTGTGGTTTCAGACCACAGAGGGGCTGACAGGACCAGATTTTCAGTATGCACCATGTAAATGAATAATTAAGTGTAGATTATTACAAGCAGACACTTGACTATTGAGCTGCAGTGAGAATGGATGGTAGAATGAGTTCTTCTTCTTCTTTTTTTACTAGTGGCTTTAGGTCGCACAACACAGATAGGCCTTATGGCGAAGATGGGATAGGAAAGGCCTGGGAGTTGGAAGGAAGCGGCTGTGGCCTTAATTAAGATACAGCCCCAGCATTTGCCTGGTAGAATTTCTTGGTTCAAGGTTGTTACAAGAGTTAGACAAGGCAGTAATTTGTTGTTCATAGATTACATGGATCATTTACTGGAAGGTATGAAGTGGCAAGGAGGAATTCAATTTGGTAGAAATGTAGTAAGCAGTAAGCAGCTAACAACTTGGTCCTGATAGCAGACTGTGGCCTGCAGTCTAATACCTTGGAACTTGAAAATAATTCCAGTGAGTATGATATGAAAATTAGCATTTCCAAGACTAAAGTGGTGTCAACAGGCAACAGGTTGGAAATACAAAACTGGAACACGTAGAATATTTTCAGTATTTAGAACGCGTATTCTCCCAGGATGGAAAGTGAATCATGTTGCAGCAAAACTAACACAGACTGAGTTCGATAGCTGCAGTCGCTTAAGTGCAGCCAGTATCCAGTATTCGGGAGATAGTGAGTTCCAACCTCGCTGTCAGCAGCCCTGAAGATGGTTTCCCATTTTCACACCAGGCAAATGCTGGGGCTGTGCCTTAATTAAGGCCACGGATGCTTCCTTTCCACTCCCATCCCTTACCTATCCCGTCATCGCCATAAAACCTACCTGTGTCGGTGCGACGTTAAGCAGCTTGCCAAAAAAAAAAAACTAACGCAGAGAGCTCTCAGACGTGATCAAAAGCATTATGTAAGAAAGAAGTAAGCTACTGAGAAAAACTATTTTTAGACTGATGTGTTTTCAGACTAACATTGCTGTACTGTAGTGAAAGCCAGGCAGACTCAGCATTATTCATAAACTAAAAGACATGAATGCAGGGGGAATGAATGTTGGTAGAAACAGGTAGGAACAATGGCAGGAGGGTAACAGAGAATGCAGGTCTTTTGATTTGACTCCCGTAGGCGACCTGCGCATCGTGATGAGGATGAAATGATGATGAAGACGGCACATGCACCCAGCTCCCGTGCCAGCGAAATGAACCAATTAAGGTTAAAATTCCCGACCCTGCCAGGAATCGAACCAACCATTTAGTCATGAAGCCAGACAATATAAAGGAGAAATATGTGAACTGTATCCTGTTTCTTGAAGCACACTATGCGTTATTTCGTCTGCAAATACAGTGAACCTACACAATGATGTCAGACTAATGAGATCACGTACTTGTGTCACGTGACAATTTTATACTTTAATTTGAAATTTGATCATGCTTGGAATTATTATTTCTACATTTTGACTACATTTTTGAATTCTGAATGAAATTTTGATCAGATTAGCACATTTTTAAAATCAAAACCCTGGATCATGCATGTTCCCTATTTAAATCTTTTGCTGCGCTATTTTTAAACAGAACACTTACAGAAACATGTAATTTTTTTCGTATTTTCCAAATGAACTGAAACTTTCTTTTTTTTAAAGCTTAGTGACATTCAACACCACTGCACCATTTTAAACTCAACTTTGGCAAGCTAGCAGTGACATTTGACCTTGAAACAAACATTACTGTGATACATCTTGAAACATGGAACTGGACACATTACAGGCTGTCCTGGGCAATTCTTACAAAAAAATATTGTCTGTCTTCACTTGCACAGTCCCTTTGCTTTCTTTGAACATTGTGATGGTAATATGGAACAAACAACACAATTAGGTTTTTGACTTGTCCTGCTGCTCCCCAAGAAAGTGCATCTCCGTCAGGCACGCTTGACATATGTATTAATAATCAGAAGGTCTTCCTCATTTCGCCGATGGACTGCGCTGATTCTCTCACAGAATTTCTGAAGTCTGGAGCACTAATTTCTCTTTTGTGAAGCTTATTGTACAATATTCTTCCATTTATTAGTGCAGTTTCATGAGAAAATACCATAAGACCTGATACCAGATACTCTCATAGAAGTCCCATTATAACAGAATTTCTGAAGTCGGAAGCACTAATTTCCCTTTTTTGAAGCGTATTGTACAATATTCTTCCATTTATTAGTGCAGTTTCAATGAGAAAATACCACAAGACCTGATACCATTTGAGTTTCTTGTGTACAAATGCATAGTTAGTTTTCAGTTGATCAAATTTATCAACTCCGTTCGTTTTATGGTTGTAATTTACAACTTGGGTTTTTCAATAGTTACGTAGCCACTTTCACCTTTTTTTGACCTCTTCTGAACCTTCACGATCTCAGATGTGCGAACAGTCGATAACATGTTTACCCGGCCAGTATCATGCCACGCGCATGCTAGCATTTCTTTGTATGGAAGATGCCAGAACTTAGGTTTTTGCCCTTTCTTCATTTTCAGGGTTTTCATCTCTTGAGGTAGTCCTTTTTGGTTATAGCTGAGACGGGCAACCCGTACCCATCGGCATTCAAACAGTTCGGCAAACGTTCGATACCCCTGGCCACTCACTGTCCTAGCAGGGGGTGATTTATGACGGCAGTGGGCTTTAAAACGGATGTTCGCATTCCCCTTCAGAAATCCTCACAGCTCTGTTGCCAAAGCACCTCTTGTTAAATAGTCGTCAGTCTCTTTTTTTCAGCTAAGACATTTCACACTTGCTTTGTTCGCTGTTTGAAAGTTTTGGATTATTTCTTTGCTTCGTTAATTAATATTCGTGAAGTGTGTTTTTTTCACTTTGCTTCATGCAGTAATGTGGAGGCCGTGGGAATCACACCTGGAAATTATCGCATCAGAAAATCCTGAATTAAATCTGCCAGTGCAGGCAAACGATCCTCAACCGAGCACCAGTAACAGTGATATTCGACCGAGTAGTACTGGTTCCGTGTCCGCGAGTGATACTCAGCCGGGTAGCAGTGGTTCCGCGCCCACGAGTGATATTCAGCCGAACAGCAGTGGTTCCATATCCACGAGTGATGCTCAGCCGGGTAGCAGTGGTTCCGTGCCCACGATTGATATTCAGCCAAGCAGCAGTGGTTACGCGCCTGCGAGTTATACTCAGCCGGGTAGTAGTCGTTCCGCGGAGAAAAGAAAGGCGACTAAAATTTTAAGTAAGCAAAGTCAACGGTTGGTATGTAACGCATAGGAATACGTTATGAAGAACAACGCAAGGGTTATATTTCTGAGACAGCTAAAATGTTGAAACTTAACAGGAAAACTGTAAGTAAAATAGTAAAGAGGGGACCTACAACTCCGAAGAAGTATGGCAATAATTGGGTTATCTTTAATAAAATTGATGATTTTTGCTGTGACTTTGTGAGACGCGAGGTATATGCATTCTTTACTAAAGGTAAGTCACCAACCGTACAGGAACTGTTAAACCATTTGAAAAATGTGTGTGGCTTTCCTTATGAAAACTACTCTACGACAGCTGTTGAAAAAACTTGGGTTTTGTTTCCGTATTCTGAAGAAAAAAAAGATTGTAATGGAATCTGCTAGAATAGTAGCTTGGCAATATAAATTCATAGACCGTCTCTGGAAGTTGTGTTCCGAGGGGTGCAGAGTTGTCTATCTAGATGAAACTTGGTACGATACTCATGACATTGTGAAGAAAGGGTGGGATGATGGAACTTGTAACTGCATACTGAAAGCACCAACGTCGTGAGGCAAGCGTATTATGGTATTGCATGCTGGAGGCAGTGAGGGCTGGGTTGAGAATTGCCTTTATTTATCAGCTAAAAACATTGGAGACTGCAAAGCTGATAGCCATGACGAAATGACAGCTCAAGTTTTTGAAAACTGGTTTAGGTCTCATCTTCTATAGAACCTACCACGTGACCGAAAATGTGAAATCGTGATGGACAACGCAAGCTAACATTCGCGGCAGCTGATTAGGTTTCCTTCCATGAACACTAATATTAAGGACATTATTAAGTTTATGGAGTACAATAACATTCCCGTGCCAAAACCTGTACCCATCAAGGCAGTTATGTTGCAGGAAATTAAATCAGCCAATATCAGTAAAAGGTACGCTGTAGAGGAGATCGCAGCATCATGAGGCATGAAGTTTTGCGACTCCCTCCATATCACTGTATTTTAAACCCCATAGAAATGATCTGGTCTCAGCTGAAGGCGTATGTTAGGAAAAATAATGTTACGCCAACTTTGAGTGCTAGTGTGTGTCAACTTCTGAGTGAAGGAGCTGGAACGATCGGTCCTGAGAGGTGGTCTGCTTGTGTTCGAAGCACCATTAAGACAGAAGAGAAGTACATGAAACACGACACGGATAGCAACCAAGATAGATTTGTAATTCACCTAGCAGACAATGACGAGGATGACGAATAGAGGTAAGGTAAATACTGCATTTGTTTCAAAAGTAGCTAAGTTTGCTGGCCATTTTTTTTCCGAACTACATACTCCGATATTTATTATTATTATTATTATTATTATTATTATTATTTTTATTATTATTATTATTATTATTATTATTATTATTATTATTATTATTATTATTTCTTAATCTGCTTACCCTCCAAGGTTGGTTTTCCCTCTGACTCAGCAAGGGATCATACCTCTACCGCCTCAAGGGCAGTGTCCTGGAGCGTGAGACATTTGGTCGGGGGATACAACCGGGAAGAATGACCAGTACTTCGCCCAGGAGGCCTCACCTGCTATGCTGAACAGGGGCCTTGGTGGGGGATGGGAAGATTGGAAAGGATAGGCAAGAAAGAGCGAAGGAAGCGGCCGTGGCCTTAAGTTAGGTACCATCCCGGCATTTGCCTGGAGGAGAAGAGGGAAAACACGGAAAACTACTTCCAGGATGGATGAAGTGGGAATCGAACCCACCTCTACTCAGTTGACCTCCCGAGGCTGAGTGGACCCCGTTTCAGCCCTCGGACCACTTTTCAAATTTCGTGGCAGAGCCGCAAATCGAACCCGGGCCTCCGGGGGTGGCAGCTAATCACACTAACCACTACACCACAGAGGCAGACAATTATTATTATTATTACTATTATTATTATTATTATTATTATCCCAGTCCCTAGTTCGTGATTTTACTTTTCCTTTGCCAGGCGAGTTGGCCGTGCGGTTAGGGGCGCGTAGCTGTGAGCTTGCATCGGGGAGATAATGGGTTCAAGCTCCACTGTCGGCAGATCTGAAGATGGTTCACTGTGGTTTCCCATTTTCACACCAGGCAAATGCTGGGGAAGTACCTTAATTAAGGCCACGGGCACTTCCTTCCCACTCCTAGACCTTTCCTAGCCCATCGTCACCATAACACCTATCTGTGTCGGTGCGACATAAAACAAATTGTAATAATAATGTTAATAATAATGTTATTTGCTTTACGTCCCACTAACTACTTTTTAAGGTCTTCGGAGACGCCGAGGTGCCGGAATTTAGTCCTGCAGGAGTTCTTTTACGTGCCAGTAAATCTACCGACACGGGACTGTCGTATTTGAGCACCTTCAAATACCACCGGACTGAGCCAGGATCGAACCTGCCAAGTTGGGGTTAGAAGGAAATTGTAAAAAAAAAAAAAAAAAAAAGTTGCAGTTTTCCTTTCTTTACTGAAAGCGAGACACTGATATTAGCAGCATAAAATAAATATTTTGATAGGCCTACTTTGGTATCAATTTAAGTTTAGTCTTTGTCGAGTTTATTTGCCAATTCCTTCTTCCTGTTTTTTCTTTCTTTCTTTCAACATCTGCAACCACCGCACGGGTTAAGCACGAAACAAATTATTCTGCGATATTGGTTTGTGCTGTGGTTCATGATCAGGTTTTTATATTTTGACTTTAGAATAAATTAAATGTTAACATGTTTAAATAATCGACGCAAAATATGACAACCTTGCATTTGACAGCGCTCACTTGCCTTTTAAACGACACGTGCCCTTTGTATCCAGAGGAAAGGAACCGACTGTCAACCTTCATTATCACTAGGGCGGGCAGACTGACAACCCTCATTATTACCAGGGTGGGCCAAGTTTTGAGATCAGAAGATACCCCGTGGGTATGCGTTGAGCGTCAGGACTATACATCTCATGGACCCGCAGGCACCTATCTTCTTTTCAGAAAGCTGGGTGAAAAGCGCTGGACTTGAAAAAAAAATTGTTTACATACAAAATTCTGCCAGTATTCTCAAAACCCTCTGCCAGGCTTCTTACCATTTTCTCTCCCAATGTTTCCCCAGGCACCGACTCATCATTGTCCTTTCCTACATAAGTCTGAAACTTGCACAGGTAACCACTTTTACTGTCGCATAGTGACCACAACTTGACACCCCATTTTGTCGATGGCTTTGAAGGAAAGTATTGCTTACACCACAGCCTTCCCGTAAATTTTAGCACAGACTCATCATCTGATAAGCATTTTCCAGGTGAAGCATGCTCCAGGTACGTATTTTCTATAGTAGAAATGACAGGTCTTATATTGAATAATGGAACATAATCTGGCGACCCCTTAGCAATGTGGTTTTCATTGTTATTGAAATGTATGAAGCTTCGAAGAAGGCAGTACTTGTCTCACAACATCAATTGGCCAAAATTAGGCGTAGCAGTAAGCCAATATTTTTCGGAAAAGTAAGTTTGTAATGTTGATTTACGGCACAATCCCATCCCAATATCAATAGCTACCATTGCCTGAATATCTTTTATTGTGCATTCAGTCCATCGATTATATCTCGAACGCGGAGGAAATTCAAATGTTTTATCTAAACACTGCTCAGCATATCTATTTGTTTCCATTACTGTATGCTCAAAAACTGAACGCGGCATAAATTGAAGAAATGCCTTGTATGGGTCATCAAAATTTGAAACTTCGCTTTTCACTGTTATTACAAGTTGTCCATTTCATGACCGTATCGATGTTTAATCAAGAAGTAAGTATAAATAACCACCTAATCGATACTTTATTAATGCCTCAGGCAAAATTGAATAAAATTAAAACTTACAGGACATGTTTCGACCACTTAGTGGTCCTCTTCAGCTGTATAAATAAAGAAATGGAAAGAAAAACATTGACAATAAGCACAAATAAAAGTTCTTTGGAGACTCCTTTGATAAAAATGGAGGTCGTCAGAATAGGTCATCTTGCCTTTCGTTCTTGTTTGGAAAAGATGTTTATTCTGCGCTGTCTAGAGGGTCTGTCTTTGAGCGCGACCTGGTGAAGTAACGATGTGATACAGTTTGACAGTTCATGGAAAGCTCTGGAGAGAAGGGAAGTAGAGTTTCATCGTCATCTAAAATAACATGTGAGGGAGGAGGGAGATTGGGCTGTGCTTCTGCGATGTCGTGTTTGATTATATCTCTTGTTCGTCTAGTCTGTTTCACGTCTACCCATTCTAAGTATTTGCTAATATTCTCATATAAGATGTTTTTATGCTCGTTGTTTTCGTTGAGATTCTCTTCACCGTTTTCCAATTTATCAAGAACGATGTGGATGTTTTCCAGGTTGTTCATAAGATTACCTTTATTAATCATACAGATAATTTGAAGGTCCTGTTTTATATTGGTGAATTTGTGGTTGGACTCTTTCATATGGGATCCCATGGCAGAGAATCTTTTGTATCTTTCAGCATTGACGTGTTCTTGATATCTAATTGAGAAGTTCCTTCCAGATTGTCCCACGTAAGTTTTTTTACATTGAGCACAAGTCAGCTCATAAATACCCGATTCCTGGAATTCGTCATCTTTAAGTTCATTAGCTTTATTATGACTAAAGAACCTATGTTTCGTGTTGTTGTTTGTAGAGAAGGCTACCTTGGTATTGTGTTTCTTGAATAAGTTGGTGATTTCCAATGGGAGCGCCGGCTTCTGGAATTTTAGCTAACATTTACCTTGACTTTTTGGAAAACAGTCAGATAGTAGGTCACATTAAAGGACTTGAACTCTGGCTTCGATATGTTGATGATACCTATGCCATAATTAACAAGGAAATAAATGATAGTCACAGTATCCTTAATACTTTGAATAATTTAGACCCAAACATAAAATTTACAGCTGAAGAAGAAGAGAAAGGCATACTCAATTTTCTGGATATCCAAACAATTCGTAAAGACAACCATTTCCAATTTAAAATATACAGGAAACCGACTTTTACCCCGACTACAACCAAAAGTGATTCTTTACATCCCATCTCGCAAAAGAAATCAGCTTATTATAGTTTCGTCAACAGAGCCTTTGAAATTCCGCTAACAGAAACAGACAGAAAAAAGGAGCTTTCTTTCATTCGTCAACAGGCTCTACATAATGGTTTCAGTTTGAAATTCATCAATAAAATCATCACTAAATGCAAATACCAACAACAAATTAACCTTAAACAGCATTCAGAAAAAGAAGAAGGATATGTAAAATTCACCTTTAATAACCCGAAGATTTACGAAATCACCAACTTATTCAAGAAACACAATACCAAGGTAGCCTTCTCTACAAACAACAACACGAAACATAGGTTCTTTAGTCATAATAAAGCTAATAAACTTAAAGATGACGAATTCCAGGAATCGGGTATTTATAAGCTGACTTGTACTCAATGTAAAAAACTTACGTGGGACAATCTGGAAGGAACTTCTCAATTAGATATCAAGAACACGTCAATGCTGAAAGATACAAAAGATTCTCTGCCATGGGATCCCATATGAAAGAGTCCAACCACAAATTCACCAATATAAAACAGGACCTTCAAATTATCTGTATGATTAATAAAGGTAATCTTATGAACAACCTGGAAAACATCCACATCGTTCTTGATAAATTGGAAAACGGTGAAGAGAATCTCAACGAAAACAACGAGCATAAAAACATCTTATATGAGAATATTAGCAAATACTTAGAATGGGTAGACGTGAAACAGACTAGACGAACAAGAGATATAATCAAACACGACATCGCAGAAGCACAGCCCAATCTCCCTCCTCCCTCACATGTTATTTTAGATGACGATGAAACTCTACTTCCCTTCTCTCCAGAGCTTTCCATGAACTGTCAAACTGTATCACATCGTTACTTCACCAGGTCGCGCTCAAAGACAGACCCTCTAGACAGCGCAGAATAAACATCTTTTCCAAACAAGAACGAAAGGCAAGATGACCTATTCTGACGACCTCCATTTTTATCAAAGGAGTCTCCAAAGAACTTTTATTTGTGCTTATTGTCAATGTTTTTCTTTCCATTTCTTTATTTATACAGCTGAAGAGGACCACTAAGTGGTCGAAACATGTCCTGTAAGTTTTAATTTTATTCAATTTTGCCTGAGGCATTAATAAAGTATCGATTAGGTGGTTATTTATACTTACTTCTTTCACTGTTATATCAAAATTAACCCCATCTCATAATTTCATTCTTGTAATTTTTATGTCATCACTAATATCCCGCCAATTCGATACAAATTGAAGATCTTCCTCATTGGCACTTTCTTCTGAACAATCACTATGCACATTATTTTTTTTATTTATTTATCATAAGTCTGTACAGAGTTCTCCTCCATTTTCACAGACACTATACATAGGTGCACATAAATGCATGAATGAGGGTTTTTTTAAATATTTTTTTAAAATGATTCCAACACCGAATTAAATTGTCATGCATGCATGAATAAATGAATGAACACTTCTCTCCCAGTCACGGATAGCCACCAACTGAGGAGAGAGCATTCGGTTGGCAGGATAAATGCATGGATGGGATTATGCATGACTACTGCCCGGTCGTGTTATCCACCCCTGGTGAGAAAAAGGAGCCACCTTCCCAAGGATAACACATCCGGCCCTTTCCCTTGAGGCCCAAACGGAAGACCCCACCTGATCTAATAGCTGTCAAACACTAATTTCTCACCATTCCCTAATTTCTGCGAGGCACATGTAAGCGGAAATCCCACTCTCCATGTGCCCCCCTCCCTATTCTTCTTTCTCTGTTGCATTTAGATCACTCTACATATTCGATTGGGATAGGCCCGTCCTATCCCGTCCTACTTCGGTTATAGCCTTACATAAGTGTATGAATTAATGAATTAATTAATTGGCTATGATTCCCTATCTAAAATAGTGCCCTTTACACAGGCGGATCGCCATTCCACATGCAAGGGCCACGCCTACGATTATCTACATGAGTGTATGAATAAATGAATTAATTAATTAATTACCATTTCCCTAACTGTATTGAGAAAACACGTATGGATGGATTTATGAATGGGTATATGGATATTCATGCATGCATGTTAGGAAAAAATACTCATCCCTCCCAGTACGGATAACCAGTAACTGGGGAGAGAGCCCTCATTATGAATTAAATAAATGATTGAATGAATAATATATGTGGAATGAGTAGTGAATGAATGAGTGAATGTTATCAACCTACAGCCACGGATCGCCAGCAGCTGAGGATGAAACATTATATCCATTGGGCCCTGTCTCGTTACAAACAGTTTGACAGTTAATTACGTTATGGCTTACTAACATATCGACTTTACAGTGCTACATATACTAATATTCCTTTTACTACATATCCCTATTGGCAATTTCTTAACTAATCGGTTCGCAACACAATCATCCTTCCGTAATATGACCTACCCTCATTGTAGGCTCTTTCAACACTCTTCTACATGAATTTCTAATTACAATTAACAGTTTACTGAGATTACCAGGTTTATACCATTCTTTGCTTATCATCTTAATAATCCTATAGCCATTCTCATCCTCATTTATCATATATTGTTCCTTGTTATTCAAAAATTTCCTTCTCACCGCTATGGTTTCTTTACATGATTTCAACATGTGAAATTCTTCTCTGTTTTCACCACAGAGAAGGCACCTTGTTGCATCTTTCACTTTAATCCATCCCCTGTTCTTGTAAATTCCCATTAACCACCATATCAAACCCCTGATTTCTCTTCTATTTACACTCACAATATTTATGTTCATATCCTGCCTTATCCTAATAAACTCTGAGAGGGTCGCCTTGCCTCTACACTCAGATACCAACCACTGTCTTTGAATATCTCTGAGTCGTCTAATGATTAGTTTATTCATTGATCTTTCCAACCTCTCCCAATAACTTCCATATCCCAACCTATCTAATATACTTCTGATTTTCGTTAACCAATACTCTCCCTGGATATTATCTCTCTGGTGTTGATATGCGATCTGCAGAAGCTCGCCACCCTCTCTTCCTTTCAATCTCAACAGATATTTCAGAACTCTCTTAAGAACATCTACTTGGATATTTTCTTCACATATTAATCTTACTCCACAATTTGCTGTACAATTTGGTAACCCCATTACAATTTTACAGAACTTACTTATAACCTGATTCAGCATCTCACACTCTTTCTCTACACCCCATAGCTCAGCTCCATAAAGCATTCGATTTTTAACTACGGCTTGCAGGACATTTCTCTGAATCTTATAGTCTATATTTGGGAATTTATTTTCAAGAATTCTAATTACTGATAATGCTGCAAGACCTTTCCATTTGGCTTGTTTTATTTGATGGATCCACTTCCCGTTGTTTGCTATATATATTCCCAGGTACTCTAATCTATTTGTGACCTCCACTTGACAACCATCAATCGTCCATTGTTCATTCTTCGCTCGTTTACAGCTTTCTTACAGATCAGAACTTTTGTCTTGGAAATGTTAATTTTTAATGACCACGTTTTAGCAAACTCTGTCACAGCATTAATGCTCAAACTGGGCTCATCCAGTTATCACCTCCATGTCCATTTAATATATCGTTTATAAATAACAGAAATAAAATAGGAGATAGCTTACATCCTTGTTTCAAACCCAATAAAGAATCTATTTGACCACATGCTACCCCATCACCTACCCTTATACTGCATTGCACCCTTCGGTAAACTGCCTCCAATGCTTGTACCATCTTACTAGATACCCCTAATAGGCGTAATTTTGCGAACAATGCACCCCTGCTGACTGTGTCAAAAGCCTTTTCAAAATCTATAGCCGATATATATAATTTTCCTGCTTTCGGTTTTATATACTTATCTATTATTGTTTTTACAATCATGATGTTATCTATTGTTCTTCTGCGTTTTCTGAAACCACCTTGATATTTCGAGAGGATGGAGAATTCTTCCGCCCATTTCATCAGTCTATTTGCCAGAATTCCTGTATATAATTTACTTAGGGAGTCCAATAGTGTTATACCTCTGTAGTTGTTTGGATTACTTCTCTCCCCACGCTTCTTGTAAATTGGACATATTATACCTGTCTGCCATGCCTTAGGAAACTCCAAAGAATCAAATATCCTATTGAACAATTTTACTAATATTTCCAGCATTTGTTGACTTTTTACTGCTTCTTTCCAAAATTCATTAGTTATACCACTGAAGCCTCCCACTTTCCTACATTTGACCTTTCTAATCATTTCTAAAACCTCACATTCTGTTATTTCTTCATCTAAGCAGGGGATACAAATCTCTAAGCCCCTCGAGATATCCATACATGTTCCATTATTTATCCCAGTATCCTGTCCTCCTAGCAATTTATTAAAATAATCAATCCAGACTCCATTCTCAATTTTAACATTGGCATATCCTCTCTCACCTCTACTTATTTTGTTAATTCTATTCCATACCTTATCACTTTGATTATTCTTACAGTCTATGTTTATTAATTTTGCCTCCTCCTGTTGCCATATCCTCTTTTTCTCTACTAACAACACTTTATATTCTTTTCTTAGTTTACAATAGTGTGCCGAAACCTTAGGCTCCCCCTCTTTTCTATATGCCTTTAGGGCTCTAATCACCTCCATTTTCTTTGTTTTACACACATCATTGTACCATCCTTTCCTTTTATCTTTATTATTATTCTGTTTCCTTTTCACATGAGCTATAGTTTTAAAGGGTTTCTCTACCAGTTGTACCGCTAAGTCCACCTTACTACTCAGTAACGCAACCTCTATTCCACTCTTAATTATCTGGAATTCTTCTCCCTTTAAATATGACTCTACTCTTTTTGGGGTATTCTCGTACCACTTGTATTTATTAATTATCCTAATATTATCTTTTTCTGTTACAGTGTTACGTTCCTCCTGTTCTTTCTCATACACTTCTAGGGTAACAGATACCGGGGAATGATGTGATTCGGCCCATTCTAATATCTCTATTTCCTTTACCATCTCTAAAATATCTCCCGTACACACAACCAAATCAATTACACTACCTCCCTGCGCTGTAATATATGTTAGCTTTCCCGTTTCATCTCCCCGCCACCATCCATTTAGAATATATAAATTCTCTGCGGTACATAGTTCTAGTAGTTTATCCCCATAAACATTACGTTCTTTATCCCGACTGTTTCTGCTACCTCTCATTGGCTCTATTCCTTCTTTACTATATGCGGGAATTGACTCTCCAATTCGTGCGTTCCAATCCCCCAACATAATGATTCCTGCTTCTTCATATTTACCTCTCATTAGGTTAATCTCCTCTATTAAATCCTCAAAAGTTCACATTGGTATATGGTGACCCCATCGGATGATTATATATAAAGGCTAAGCATATGTCTCTCTGTTTACTCCCTTCCAGTTTAAGTTTGATCCAAATTACATCTTGCATATCGTTAGGCAATTTTTCTATCTGACTACTAAACTCTTCCTTTATCAGAAGTGTTATTCCTCCCGGAATTCTCCCTCGAGTCCCTCGTTTTCTTTTTATTACACTTCTCGTAACATAGCCCTTCCATGTTAAAATCTTTCCTTCTGGCATCCATGTTTCTAAAAAAGCAAATATCTCAAAATTTTCCACAAGCTCAGACACTCCATCATTCCCCAGTTTACTTAATATGTCTTCTATATTTACAAAACCAATTTTCAATGCTAGTTATTTCACTTTCCTATTATCTGAGACACTACCTGTTTTACTACGTGTGTTTATTGTTTTATCAATTTGTACTATACTTCCACGAGGAGAACTATAAATTTCCCCTAACATCTTTCCTTCCCGTTTATTACCTTTTCCATCTGAGAACACTCCCTTCTTAGCCCATAAGTCCTTCAAGCTCTGTCCCTGCTTCTTTTTCTTATCGTCCTCTGTCCTGCAGTTGTTTTTTTTTCAGTTACCGGAGTAGTTCACGAGCTATTACCCGGTTCCTCATCAGGTGTTAAACATTTACTTACAGGTCGTCTCTCCGTAGTAGTGGCAACGCCCTCACTGTCAGTAGGTGTCAGCAACCTTGGCGACACGAGCTCTGCTCCTGTTTCCTGCACGTCGTCATTCTTTCTTCCGTGTTGCGCCGGTACCGCACTTCCTCCTCGCGCCAGGGCTTCCAGCTGGGACGGCGTGTAGTTCTTTCTCCAACCATCGCCTGTGATGAATAGTCTCTTGCCTCTAATAAACGCTGTAAGGCCCTCCCTTCTTGCTCTCCCCAAGTGAAATCGTAGTATTTTCATCTCTTTCCTTTCTTCAATCCCCAGGTCTCTCTGGATCCAGACTTCCGTCCCTTTTAAATTCCTGGCATTCCAGAGAATTTGGTGGGTTTTCATTCCAGATACCAATTGTACTTTAATTGGCCTGTTCCCTTGGATCCTTCCTATTCTCTGCACGTCGTCCACATCGGATTCCGTGCAATTTACTTTCACTCCTCGTGTGAACACTTCCAACACAGCATCTAGTAACGCCAGTTTGTCCTCGCTTCTATTGTCCTTAATCCCATGTATGACCAGACATCTGCTACGTTGGGCAAGCACTGATCTCCAGACCTGCATCTCCAGCTCCCGTGTGCGCTGCTCCAACACCAGTCGGTGTTCCTTAGCAATTTTCATTTCTTCCTGGTATTTATCTAGAGATTCTTTTATACCTGCCATATCACCCCGAAGGCTGTCTTTCATATCCTGAATATCTTTATTCTGTGCCATAATGAGCTCCCTCGTTGTGTCTGTTTGGCTGCCCTCTTTTATCACCTCCTTGATCTTAGCTATATCTTCCCAATTCAGTGGCCCAGGGTTGCTTTCCACTCCTCCAATTACTAATAATGCAGCAATCACTAACGCTGCCAGCACGATTTCAGAGTATTTTATATCACATTTTAAACCACATACCTACCGAGCTCGATAGCTGCAGTCGCTTAAGAGTGGCCAGTATCCAGTATTCGAGAGATAGTAGGTTCGAACCCCACTGTCGGCAGCCCTGAAAATGGTTTTCCGTGGTCTCCCATTTTCACACCAGGCAAATGCTGGGACTGTACCTTAATTAAGGCCACGGCCGCTTCCTTCCCACTCCTAGCCCTTTCCTGTCCCATCGTCGCCGTAAAACCTATCTGTGTCGGTGCGACGTAAAACAACTAGCAAAAAAAAAAAAAAAAACACATACCTGATATTTTATTCGAATGTTCCATCGGCCGATGACCGCTCGGTAGAGTTCTATGCTTATTCCCATTATGCTTACGCCACAACACTCAGCACTCCGCACACACGTCTGCTTCGTTTGCAGGGCTCCAATCGACTGATCACTATGCACATCATCACTTGTTTCATTATCGAAATTTACTGAACAGTCTGAATCAGAATCGGCCACTAAAAGATTGAAGATTTCTTCAATGTCATTACTAATGTTGTTCTGCGCGCTCATAGCTGCTGAGTGAAGCCTGTTATTGGCCAAACAGCTGACAGGAATGCTGGCGGGCAGGTGAAAGATAACAGATAAACATAGGTCCAGTATTGGCAGCAATGTTTTCAAACAATGCTTAGTACAGAGTAGTGATGGGCAACACTCTCGCTCGAGACTCTTGAGAATGACGTCGCAGATCTCGAGACTCTCACGAGAATCTCGAGACCGATCCTCCTGTAGTGCAAGCTGTGTGACGTACCAGTAACTACGACTGTAAACTTGATAGTATATCATTGGCAGTTATTGCGTGAAATAATGTTCCCATATGAAAACGTGTGAGTCAATACATTTTGTCAAAAGCCTGGAAAAGTACTGCATGTTCAACTATGAACCTCTTAATATCATTAACGTAAGTGAAAAACGAATGTCAGATTCTTAAACTGTTCATAACATTGGGGTGGACATCTTAGCTGAATAACCATGCATAATTTGTGAATAACTGTAGACACGATGTACACCTACTTGGATAATATCGGCGCGGCGTGCATTATTCGAACTTGAGACGGCGAAGATGTGCTTTGCTACATATGCAATCCCATTACATGAGTGGAACGTGTAATCTAAAATACCCGATTTTGCTCCAATTCTTTCAGCAGGGGTGATGGGCAACGCTCCCAAGACCGATTCTCGTGTGCTGCGAGCTGTGCGATGTCCCAGTAACTACGTGTGTAAGGTTGATAGTTATCATCAGCAGTTCTCATATGGAAACGTGTGACTATACATTTTGTCAAAAGCCTAGGAAATCACTGCATGTTGAACTATGAACTCCTTAATACCATAAACGAAAGTGAAGACAGAATGCCAGTATCTTAAACTGTTCACGAGTTATTTCAGGTGGACTTCTTAGCTGAATAATAATAATGTTATTTGTTTTACGTCCCACTAACTTATGTGACGGTTTTCGGAGACGCCGAGGTGCCGGAATTTAGACCCGCAGGAGTTCTTTTACGTGCCAGTAAATCTACCAACACAAGGCTAACGCATTTGAGCACCTTCAAATACCACCAGACTGAGCCAGGATCAAACCTGCCAAGTTGGGGTCAGAAGGCCAGCACCTCAACCGTCTGAGCCACTCAGCCCGGCTCTTAGCTGAATAAGCCGTATAATGTGTTAGTAACTGTTATTAGGATGTAAACCTACCTGGGTGCCTCACTATCATCAGCACGGTACCTTCTTGTGATTCAGACCGGACCAGAGGTGTTCTGTGACTATTCCTCCTCATGTATAATATACTGTATGTTTTTAAGTGTCGCATCATCCCAGAAGTTTTCTGCGACGTATTTTACTTCTTTTGAATAAACAACACAGCGGGATGTGCTATGTGGCATCTCTTCAAAATAACCGGCATCCACGACTTATGTTGCATTTCGGACATAGTCTTCAAGTTGTCGCGTACAACTAAAACAATTTCACATTGCACCGTCATATATTGAAGTACCTAATTGTGACGGGAATACTCTATTAACATTGTAAGGAATTACTGTATTTCCTTCGTTGCGAAAATATCGGTAAACACAAGCAGTGGTCACATGTTATTGATGTTATTGCATGTGGGGTCTGATAACAATGTACACCTACCTTACACGTTATAATTCTCATGTTAGGTTCGTATTGAAATGTACGTAATATACTTTGTATTTACGTACACCTACCTGTCGAAAGGACTGGACCAAACTGAAGCATTTTAGATTACACATTCCACTCATGCGTAATGGTGGTTGCATATGCAGCAAGCCGCATCTTGCCTCGTCTCGAGTTCGAATAATGCACACCTATAGTATCCAGGTGCGTGTACCTACAGTAGCCATCAGGTTCTGTACTTAAACCACTCATTCGTGTACGTACCAGTGCATACAATGCCAGAATGCGTATCCTTCATAATTATGTTATACTGCATCAAAATAGACCTCAGTAGAAATGAACGCCCTAGTCGCTTGTTGACACGTATTTACGAAATGGAGAAGGCCCGTGGTTGGTTATTCGCATACTCGGCACAAACAACGTTCATCTCCGACACCTGTAGGGCTACGACACACTGCTCACCGCACAATGTGGGGACAACGATCTCGAGATCTCTCGAAATTTCTCGCAAGAAATACTGCCTGCGCTAGTCTCGAGAAATCTCGAGACCTAGTCTCAGACTGCCCATCACTAGTACAGAGTCAATACATGACTATAGATGTTTGTATTGTTAAATGCACCTTTATTGAAGAAGCACGTGGAAACTACAGCAGGAAAGTACCAAGTCGACAAAAGTTGATTATCGTAGCGAATGCTATACAGAAGTAAGTCGACAAAAGCCGACTTCAGCAGCGAAAGAGTTAAGCAAGGTTAAAACAGAAAAAAAAGACAATATTTTGCAACAAAATAATTATATTTATTTTTAAGAAGCATAACTGATATTGTACACTATATAGTTACAATAAGTATTTTGTACCATTTTATCACATTTCACATTTACTACTGCATGATTCTCTAAATCTCAACTCACTAAATAGTTTATTATAAAAGTCAATTCCTCACTTTCAGCTTCACAAAACAATCATTTTTTGTCATTTGAATGTAAATGTACATCAGCATAATTAGGCAATATCCTATCAAAGCATAATGATACTCATCTAGGTTTAAGTAAGTCTGTTCGAGCTTTCCAAACATACACAAGCAAGACCTGTAATATATAACAAGCAAACAAACATGTCATTTTATGTGACAGTCAACTCATGATCCAGGACATCCAGTTTTATACAGAATTTGAACCACAAGGGCATGACTTCATTTCAAAAATCTCATGTGCACTGGCCGGTATTAGACCTGTGGCTGCCTTTGTGAAAAACCAGTAATACAGCCATTCAGCTATCGCAACATGTACCAATTCCACAGTAACATGTATTGCATTCCACACTGGAAACTTGAAAAGATATGTATGGATATGAATTCACCAAAAATGTTCACAATGGGAAGCTGTAGGATTTGTGATACAATTCCTTTAGTTTTGCCAATTGCCACCTTTTCAATACAATAAAAATATATTACAAACTTACATATTTATTATGATGTTTATATGGTACATGTTTTGCTCCTTTTCGTGAGCATCATCAACCAAACTATCATTAATCTAAGATTGTATAAGATCATAAAACAATTCTTTTGGTTCAAGATTACTCCTATAAAACTAATTGATAATCTTATAACATTTTAAAAGTCACACAACAATAAAACTATGTCTTAAGCTAACACTTTTTATCTAAAATCTTCTTCAGTCTAACATTTTATTGCCGATACTCATCTGGTGAACATCTTTTAAAATTGTTTAAAATTAAGAATAAAATAAAAAACTTTTGAGATCTGGCTAGTTGTGTTGATTCCTGTTGCTTAACTTGTATAATTGTCATTAAAACTTCATAACAGTATTGAATATTTTTTGCAGTTGATAATTGTGATTATGGTCGATAGACTTGTTCTCGTTGCTGGAGTAACATTTATAAAATGTATTGGTATTAATTTATATTATCAATGGGGTAAAATTGTTCGTGAACAAACTTGTTGATGAAACACTTTCTGATGTGATATTGGATTTAAAATGTTCTCGAATGTTCCATAATGGCTCGGTGTATCTGTAATGAAAGATAAAAATTATATGTTTATGGTTTTGATTGTATTTCTGTATAACATCTTATTGGAAGAATTGTCACTTACTTTCCTTTCTGCTGCGTAATTGTTTGGTGTTACTCCTAGCCTCTTGAGAACTACTTGTTGTCCTGTTTGCACTTCTTGTGTTGTATGAGTGAGTGTGGATGAGTTTACGTTTTGGCGGGGAGGGGGAAGGGGAAGTTAAGGTAGGCGGCGTATTGATAGCTGCAGTAGACTGTGGAGGGGATAGTCTAGGAGAAGTGAGGGGAGGAGTTGAGTTTGTTTGTGTCAATAAGCCATTAACTTTTATCAGATTAAAATGTTTATAGAATTTATTTATATCTGATTTGAGTATTTGTATTAGTTCCGGTAATTGTAATAAGATGGGATTCTTTATTTCTATTTCGTCATTTAGGTTTTTATTTTTATTGTATTGTTGATCTAAATGAATGTATATGTTTTCCAATTCCGTCATTTCTTTTCCTTTTTCTACTCTTCTTAAGATTTTTAAATCCCTTTCAATAGTTGTAAAACTGTGTCCAGTTTCTTGCATGTGTGTACTCATTGCAGAATGTTTCCTGTGTTTGGCTGCATTCACATGTTCGAGATATCTTATTATAAAGCTTCAGCCAGTCTGGCCAACGTATGAAAAATTGCACTCTGCGCACGTGAGCCTATATATTCCAGATCCTTGATATTGATTACTATTTGTATTAACTTTATTGTGGTTGAAGAAAACGTTTCGGTTCGTGTTTTGGGTCTTGAAGGCAATGTTAATATTTTGTTTTTTGATGGTATTAGTGATTTGGTATACAGCTGGGTTAGTAAATGTGAAAGTTGCAAATTTGGATTTTTTATTTTTATCTGGTACAAGATTAGTGGCCAATTTTATTTTCACCTTATTAATGATTTTGTTAATCATTTCTATTTTGTAATCGTTATTGAGTGCTAGATCTTTTATAAAATCAAGTTCTTTCTTTAAATTCTTGTTTGTTAGTGGAATTTTTAGGGCTCTGTAAACCAAACTCAAAAATGCTGCCTGTTTGTGAGAGTTGGGGTGGAGTGACTCGTTTTTGATCGTTACTGGAGTAAACATTGGTTTTCTATAAATCTGGAAGTCAAATTTGTTTCCTGCTCTCTTTACATTTATATCTAGGAAACTTAATAAATTGTTCCTTTCATCTTCCTTAGTGAATTTTATATTACTGTCTAATTTATTTAAAAAATCCAAAATATTATCACTATTGTTCAGTTTACTGTCTATTATAACAAACGTGTCATCCACGTATCTCAGCCAAAGGTTTAGTCCATCTATGTTATTTAAAATTTTAACACGTTCTAAATGATCCATATAAATGTTAGCTAGTATACCTGATGCAGGGTCACCCATTCCTAAGCACATTTGCTGATATATCTTTTGATTAAATGTGAAGTAATTATTATTTAAAGTAAATCTTAATACATTTATGAATTCTTCTATTTCACACTTAATTTACTATGATTGAATAAATTTATTTTTGATTATATTAATGGTTTCGTTGATCGGTATGCAAGGGTACATGTTAGTTATATCATATGAATACATTTTATGATGTGGTTGCAGTTCGAATTTATTTAGTTTATCACAGAACTCTATTGAATTATTAATTGTAGAATTATTGTAAAATTTATAGTGCTTTTTTTAAAAATGATGTATAAATATAGAGGTCTTATATGTTGTGCTATTCATGCAGTTGATTATAGGTTGCATAGGTATGTTAGCTTTATGGATTTTAGGCATGGCTCTGGCTGTCGGTATCTTGGGATTCATATTTATCAGCTTCTGACATTCTAGATCATTAAAGAAAAAAGACGAATTTTTAAGTAATTTCTTTAGGTTTCGTTGAATTTTGATTGTAGGATCTTTCTGTATTATCGAATAGGCTCCATTTGAGAAAAATTCTTCTGTTTTCTTAATGTAATCTTGCTTATTTAAAATAACTGTAGTTTCTCCTTTATCAGCTTTGGTTACTATTATGTTGCTTTCGTTGATTTTAGTTTCTAATTCTTTGATTTGTTTAGTGAGGTCGGGATTTAAGTTGTTATTTATTTCTTTTACTAAGGTTGGAAGTTTCTTTTTAACTTCGAATCTTGTATCACTTTGCGGTTCTAAAGGCAATTTCCATATATTACATTCTACTTCAGCTACAGTGGTTATTATAACCTGTAAAGCTGTAGGATATCGAATATTAGATTTATATTTAAGCAGTGATATGATTCTCACATTTCCCCTATTACAGGAAGTTGTCATGGCTTCGTGCGCGGAAGTGTCTCCAAATGTTGTTACTTCTACATGGAGTTCCAAATTCAGGTGTAGTGAATTACCTTTCTTCAAACTTTAATTACATCTTTGTATAATGACTACAATACACGATCTTGTTCCCCTCTAACTATATCTTTCAGTCACTCCAGGGCTTACAACTGCTTATCCACAGTCACTGCCGCTAGGCTGTGGGATACCCTCCCAACATTAGGGAACTAGGCAGAATTTGTTATTCATTATACTGGTCAACAGAATTATGATTTTATTAAGATGAAATTCTGTGAAAGGATGTCCAGATCAGTGGCAGTGATTCAGATGCCTCTAATGAAAGAGATTACATAAGTAGGTAGAATTTACTGTGTGTTTATTTTTTTCCCCAAATTAAATTTGTAATTATAATGTAAAAAAAATAGTTATGATTTCACAAAGCACTTTCTAAGCCTGAATTAATTTTTCTTGAAGGAAAAAGTGGGAGTCGCTGGCATTCAAGGTTATCTTGGATTCAGAGAAAGGTTCTTTTTTTTTTTTTTGCTAGGGGCTTTACGTCGCACCGACACAGATAGGTCTCATGGCGACGATGGGATAGGAAAGGCCTAAGAGTTGGAAGGAAGCGGCCGTGGTCTTAATTAAGGTATACAGACCCAGCATTTGCCTGGTGTGAAAATGGGAAACCACGGAAAACCATCTTCGGGGCTGCCAATAGTGGGATTCGAACCTACTATCTCCCGGATGCAAGCTCACAGCCGCGCGCCTCTACGCGCACGGCCAACTCGCCCGGTCAGAGAAATGTAGTATAAGACTAAGCCTCATGAACACTGGGCACTTGGAGAGATTTCTTTAACACAGTAAGTACTGGTATACAGTTTCTTAGTCTTTAACAATAAATGTATAAATAAACAACCAAATGAAACAGTTGAAATGGTGATAGTATAATTATTATCATCTCCATGTTTGCTATTAGTATTACTTTATTATTTATTATTTTAAATATTTCATGGTTGTGTTGTAAGTTTTACTATTTCTATTATATAATTGTATAGTTTTAAAGTTGTGGTTAAGTGCAAGAGAGGGCCTTGAGCCCTAACTTCGCTACGAATGAAGATGAATTACTTACTATAGGAGACATCAAGTTTGAACTAGTACAACATTACAAGTATTTTGAATATTTAGTCTCCCATTATGGCAGCACAGTGCAAGAAAACATAAAAGGTATAGCACAGCAAACACAATGATTTCTCAGATGAGATTAGTATTCTACTAGAAGGGTGTCAGAATCCAAAACAAATCACCATACAGCATATAGGTTGACTCAGCTGTACAAAGTGAAAAATAGGTACAAACAGGATTTATTAATAAACTAGATATAACAATGACACAGAATAACCAAAATGAAGAAACAGAAGCTAAGTTAGGAACGAACGCACTGGAGAAAGTTGTGCATATGAGTCGGCTCAGATGGTGGGACCAAGTGTTGATACGGTGACAAGGCAACTAATGTATTATTGGTTGCATAGGGTAAGAAAAGCAGAGAATGACCCTGGACATGATCAGACTCAAACTATAAGGTATAGAATTCCATTTATCACTAGAGGCATTTGGAGAGATTTCTTTAATACAGTAAGTATAGGGTTTCTTGATCTTTAACCCTGAGTTATTTTCACACCACTTAGCCTCATTCTACAAGACATTATGTCAATTTAACATATTTTCCTTCCTCCTATTTGTTCCAGATAATACATAAGGTTACACTCTATTCACATTGCCATCTGTTTGAACAAATTAATAACATATTTTGTACCAACACAGATACTGCAAATTTAAATAAACAGTTCTATAGACTATCACAATACAGCAAGTAAGTTTACTTTCAAAATACAACTCAAACAGCTGGAATGTGGAACTAAAATGGTACCGACAAACCATTTTGTCAATAGCAATATTGCGTGACAATGTCTCAAACGGCAGGAATGTGGAATTGAAAAGGTGTACATAGTGACAAACTGTTTTGTCATAACGATATCTACATAGTAGCACTCGTAACAAACTGTTTCGTCAATAGCACTCTAAAGGTTAAGTATAACTTCCAACTTGTGGGAACTGGCAAAAACTTCTCCAAGATAAATAGATGAAGGATAACGATGAGATTGCCACAGAATCTAGGCAAACCATAAAAGCATGCTGAGCAGGAGTGTCTCAGGAGGTATACGAGTAAAGTAATAACAGTAAAATAACTCTTCTCCAAAGAATATGCACCTTATCTACATCACTACCAGTTAGACATTCAGATCTCTACATCATACTAGTAAGCCAACTTTCACTTGTCAGCTGAAGTAAAAATACCCAGGGAAACTGCTATACTGCTAAACACAATGATAAAAAATTAAGGACAATGTACATAAATGCATTTTCACAGACAAGGAGAAACGTATTATGCAGTTTATTTAAACATCACATCCAAAGTAGAACTGCCCAAGAACTCTACCCAAAGGGTATCCGGTGATTTAAAGAAAAAATGCTACATGATATCTGACATGATTAATGCCATAGCTACGATGGAGTAGCAATAAAGATTGCAATATGTACTCACCCCCCCCCCATCTTTCATACAGAGAACACAACTTTGGTTATGGGGTCCCTCCAATACCACAAATCGTCCAAACCTCCTGGATAGGAAGATATCTTGCTCCTCGCAATAAGATACCCAAGCCTGTCCAAAGAAAATTCTATATGGTTGAGATCTGAAGAAATCACACCAGCCAATCCAAACAGGTGTTATCCACCAAGGGTACCCTATCGGAATAGTCATCAGCATACATAAACAGGAACTGTACACCCACTGATGCACTACTGGAGGATGATTTCTCTGTACAACTTGCAGGACAGAAAGCCCCAATCAAACACATGCCCACTAGACACAAGCATCGGTATGAAGCAAACCTGGAAATGCACGTCCTTGAGACTATTTTCATCATCAAGCAGTTATGGTCAAATCATTTTATGACATTACTTTTCTACTAAGGTACATATCAACTGCTATCTCCACTCAGTTGGAATTTCTGTCAGATCCTGGAAAATGAATGAGCCCAGCAGTTAAAGGCACACCAAATTTACATTGAGGCCATGCACAGTATGTTGTGTTCTATAGCTATAATGCAATACTGTACTTGCTGCATGTCTCAGACCATGTTTAATTTACACGAGTGTACTTTCTTTTGCTAGTAACTTAATGTCATCCTAACACATACAGGGGAAAGGGCTAGGTCTGGGATGACAGCATCTGTAGACTTAATTAAGGCACAGCCCTGGCATATGACACGTGAAAACAGGAAACCATGGAAAATTAACTTTAGGTTGCAGACAGTGGGGTCTGAACATATTACTTCCCAAAAACAAGCTTATAGTTATACGGTTCTTACAATGTAGCCAACTCGCTTAATGCATTCCCTTCTATTTCCTACATTTAAAACAGATGCCACTAGAGAGAAGGCCTTTTCTCTTCCACAGAAATTATACAGAAAACAGTATTATTAAAATGATTGAATACAAAATCTCAAGACCCTTATCACTAATGAACTGCTTGTACTAAGCCATGTAAGAAAAGTATAAATGAATGAAATGATTTTTCCATAAATATATCACAATTTCTTAAAAATATACCTTCATTTGTATAAAAGGAAGGAATCAACCCCAGCTTTCAAATTCTGAGCTTGTAAAATCTTCTATTCTAATTGACTGTAGAGAAGGCGGTAAATGAGATCTGCCTTGAAGGCACTGTGGTACAGCCCAAGTAAAATGTGAGTTTGTTTCACCAGAGCTCTTTACTAATAGTTTCACTTGGCTTCTCTTCTGAAGCCATGAAGTTAAGCTTGGACCTTCTCCTTCATCGACAGGCAAGGATGTTCTTTTTATCTCTTCAAGCCTCTCTTCTTCCTGGACTGAAAAAAAAAAAAAAAAAATCCTGCATCAAAATGCCCGTAATACAAAAGTTGATGTACTAAAATAGAAGAATTTACCAGCATTAAGAATAAATTAAGCACAGAATGCAATTTAGCATTCAGAATAGATGTTAATAATTAACAAACAGAGATAAGTGAAATACACACCATGAATATGCCTTACCAAGTGATAAAAACCATGCATATAAAACATACTAAAAATTGTTTATGCTACAATTTAAATATATTCAAAGGAATACCAAAGATTTTGTAAAGCCGGATTCTGCCTGTTACAGCCGAGGACAAAGTGATGGAGGATTAATATCTCTCCAAAAAACCTTGGCCCAGCTCGTAGTACCTTGTAAAGGCCCCTTTCCAGGGTTAAAGGAGAAGATGGTCAACGGTTTGAACGGTGGAAGAGGATTTACCATCCCAACAGCAAACAAAGCAAAAGAACTATCTTCACTTTACAGTACTGTACTTCAGTGAAGCAGCTGCAAACAGCATTTGTACTCTAGAGGAATGGACTTATTCAGCACCTGGCAGTAGGTATAAAATGCACCTGCTGCCTTGTAGATGAAGTAGGGGACTACTAAAGACGAAGGGAGTTCATTGTAACAGAAAAAAGCCCTCAACTGTGACAGGGTTGGAGAGTCAATAGAAGAGGAAAAGATACAAGTTGCTTTGAAAACGAAACAGAGCCTCGGAAAAAGTAGAAAAACAGACTGACCACTGCTTCCAACACATTTGTAACAAATGACAGCTCACTGGAGCCAGAAATTAATCCAGGTAATGATAGAAATAACACTCAGATTAGACAAAATAAAAGAAGTGTTCCAAGTGAGGACTGGAACACTAAATATAGGAACACTGACTGGGAAGGTGGAAGAGAGAATAGATGTGATGGAAAGAAGGAAACTAGATTAGCTCAGATTGGCAGAAAAGAGATGGAAAGGGGAAGGTAGGAGAAAACCAAGAAGAGGTTTAAATTATACTGAATTGAAATCAAGGAAGGGAGGCAGAATGGAGTGGGAATAATTGTGAAAGTTTAAAGGGAGTATATAACAGAATAACAAGGGTCAATATATAACTAAACGGAAGGAACTTGGAGATGGTGCAAGTGTATATCCCATAAGCCGGCTGCACATTGCACGGAAAAGGCAACTTTGAAGAAGTAATACAGAAGCAGTTGGGAGGAAAGAACATGATAGTAATGGGGGATTTGAATGCACATGTTAGCAAAGAAAGGCAAGGATATAAAAATGTGCTTGGAACAGAATGATGAGGGGGTCTAAATGAGGAAGGTGAGTAGTTGCTGGATTTCTGAAAAAGGAGCGGATTGTTGGTTGGAAACTCTTGGTTCAAAAAGGAAGAGTTGGATTTCTGCAAAAGGAGTCGATTGTTGGTTGGAAACTCTTGGTTCAAAAAGGAAGCGAGCCATAAAATAGCCTTGTAAAACAGAGAACAATCTAGAAAGTCAGTGGTGGACTATATGGTCCTTGACAGTGGAATGATAAGGGGCATTACGGACAAGAAAGTTACAATTGTCAGAGACTTTGGACAGTGACCGACTGTTGGTAATGATATTAAATAACACTAGTATGTTTTTATTGTTCTCCCACCTATTCAATACAATACAATCTTAAAAGTTAGGACTTTGTCCTTATCAAATTGTTAACATAAAATTAATACATTGGATGGTACATGTTTCTCCTATCAATAATAGGCATCATCAACCATTTTTTACCTTACAAATAGATTAGGTACCTGATTGGGAATGACTTATTAATACTGTTAAAAACTATGTCTTGTAAAATGGATTGGAGATCATTAAACATACATACATACATACATACATTATCATTATAGACTGTTATGCCTTTCAGCGTTCAGTCTGCAAGCCTCTGAGAATTTACTAAACGTCGCCACCATCCTCGATTTGCAACTAGTGTTGTGGCCTCATTTAGTTCTATACCTCTTATCTTTAAATCGTTAGAAACAGAGTCTAACCATCGTCGTCTTGGTCTCCCTCTACTTCTCTTACCCTCCATAACAGAGTCCATTATTCTCCTAGGTAACCTATCCTCCTCCATTCGCCTCACATGACCCCACCACCGAAGCCGGTTTATGCGTACAGCTTCATCCGTCGAGTTCATTCCTAGATTAGCCTTTATCTCCTCATTCCGAGTTCCCTCCTGCCATTGTTCCCACCTGTTTGTACCAGCAATCATTCTTGCTACTTTCATGTCTGTTACTTCTAACTATTACAAAATAAAATGTGGTATATTATTACTTAACAATATTGTGTTAATATTTGAGTCTAAAACCATGACAATTATTTGAAGATTACAACATAGGTGGTTGGTTCTTGATATTAAAAGATATTACAATAAAGATAAAAATCAGAAATTGTTAAATGGCGTGTTGTTAAAAGCTTGAGGAAAGTTGAGCATTGATAATGGGCGTTGATTCTTGAAGTTAATAGGTATTGATTTTCATTTATATGCTTATAAATTTTGAAGAATTTTCTTATGGCCTGGTTCTTTTTAAGATAATATTAGTTGGAATGCTGGTGCCGTAGGCTATATTGAAGTTTGTGTAGACGTCATTAGGCCATCTTCTTTGATGTAGTATTTGTAGGAAGAGACTACTTTCCAGCGGCAGCTCAGTGTCAATAAGCGACTTATAGGATTTACTACCTCTACTGCATACTACCAAGAAGTATAAATAACCACCTAATCGATACCTTATTATTGCCTCAGGAAAAATTGAATATAAACACTCACAGGACATGTTTCGACCACTTAGTGGTCCTCTTCAGCTGTATAAAGAAAAAATTGAGAAGAAAAAACATTAGGACAATAAGCACAAATAAAAGTTCTTTGGAGACTCCTTTGTTAAAAAATGGAGGTCATCAGACCAGGACATCTTGCCTCTCTTTCTTGTTTGGAAAAGATGTTTATTCTCCGCTGTCTAGAGGGTCTGTCTTTGAGCGCGACCTGGTGAAGTAACGATGTGACAGTCTGACAGTTTATGCAAAGCTCTGGAGAGAAGGGAAGTAGAGTTTTGTCCCCAACAACCCTGCTACTTACACACCACACATAACACTATCCTTCACCACAATAACACGCAGTTACCTACACATGGCAGATGCCGCCCACCCTCATCGGAGGGTCTGCCTTACAAGCGCTGCACTCGGCTAGAAATAGCCACATGAAATTAAATTAAACCGATTGACAACAACGTTCCCTTTCAACTTCCCCTTTTGACCGCTGAGATGTTAACTTATGTAAGTGCCAACACTTTTCATTTAACTTCCACTATTCAGCCCCTTAATTCCAGTTATGGTCCTTCATTACAGTTTCAAAATAACTCTTTAATTACAGAATTTCATCACACACTCTGCTGCCCACCGATTGACAACAGCATTCCCTTTCGACTAGTATGCTCACCTCAACACGTTGAACAACAAAGAGCCACACCTATCACAAACTCTTCCTACAAATACTACATCAAAGAAGATGGCCTAATGACATCTACACAAACTTCAATATAGCCTACAGCACCAGCATTCCAACTAATATCTTAAAAAGAACCAGGCCATATGAAAATTCTTCAAAATTTATAAGCATATAAATGAAAATCAATATAGTTGGGGACAAATCATGACGACCTCGCGTCACACCACTACTTTCCAGCGGCAGCTCGGTGTCAATTAGCGACTTATAGGATTTACTACGTCTACTGCAGCCAGAGTTGCCAAATCGGCTACTGCACTCTGCACGAAAAAAGGGTAAATACTACAGAGAGTGAGCAAGAAAGTGGTTTGGCAGCCTCTCCAAAACAAACAAGAATCACTTAGAACTCGTTAACTCAGCAGGGTGCAGGGTGTGATTGACTACTGGCTTCCAGCTCGCTTCTAGGAACTGAGGCCATCATGTTTTGTCCCCAACTATACCTATTAACTTCAAGAATCAACGCCCATTACCAATGCTCGACTTTCCTCAAGTTTTTAACAATACGCCATTTGACAATTTCTGATTTTTATCTTTATTGTAATATCTTTTAATATCAAAAACCAACCACATATGCTGTAATCTTCAAATAATTGTCATGGTTTTAGACTCAAATATTAACACAATATTTTTAAGTAATAGTATTCCACATTTTATTTTGTAATAGTTGTTTAACAATCTCCAATCCATTTTACAAGACATAGTTCTTAACAGTATTCATAAGTCATTCCCAATCAGGTACCTGATCTATTCCTAAGGTAAAAAATTGGTTGATGATGCCTATTATTGATTGGCGAAACATGTACCATCCAATGTATTAATTTTATGTTAACATTTTGATAAGGAGAAAGTCCTAACTTTTAAGATTGTATTGTATTGAATAGGTGGGAGAACAATAAAAACATACTAGTGTTATTTAATACAAATACTTTCAACAAGACCCAAAAATGAATTTTATCACATGTTGGTAATGAACCGGAGAGGGACTAAGGACAAGAAGGAGACAGAAAATCAAGAGAGAAGAATTAAAACATGGAAGCTGAAGGAGGAGAAAAACTAGGGAAAGAGTATCTGAAAACAGTAAAAGAAAATATGCCAATAGATGATGCAAAAAATAGGAGAATATTCAAAAACATACGATGGCAGCCAGCAGAAGTAGTATGTGGAAGGACTAGTGTGGAAAGATGGAAGGAAACTCTGAGGTGGAATGATAGAACGAAATTGCAGTAGAAGAATAGTACTTCTAGGTCATGGTTCCAAAATACAATGGCAGAAGCAAGAGTATCAGTAAAGAGAGAAAAGTAAAAAGGGGCAGTGGCAGAAGATGGGTTGAAGAGCAAGCCAAGACATGGCATACTCTATTCAGGCAAACTGCTGGTGGAGGGGAATGTAACGTCACAAAGCCAAGCATTTTGATCTCGCACATGTCTCGCAGTGTATGTGTATGTATGTATGTATGTATGTTCAGTCGTCAGCCCAAAAGCTGGCTGGATCCTTGACAGCTCCACCACTAGCTAATTGCTTTACGTCGCACCGACACAGATAGGTCTTATGGCGACAGTGGGACAGGGAAGGGATAGGAGTGAGAAGGAAGCGGCCGTGGCCTTAGTGAAGGTACAGCCCCAGCATTTGCCTGGTGTGAAAATGGGAAACCACGGAAAACCATTTTCAGGGCTGCCGACAGTGGGGTTCGAACCTAATATCTCCCGAATACTGGATACTGGCCGCACTTAAGCGACTGCAGCTATCGAGCTCGGTCCCGCCACTAGCCATCATACTGCAGATAGACTAGGCATTACTGAAGAGGCATACTAGGGATATGAGGAGTGAGGTAGTTTCTCGTTTCTTTCCTCACTCAGCCAGAAGTAGCTATTACATACCAGTCTGCCAAGCCCACTGAAATGCATGCACCAACTGACCCTATGAGCAACATTTTCATGCCATTCATATCAGGGACCAGCTGCATAAGGAATGACATTACTAGCACTGCTCATACCTGTCACTTTCATATCGTCAAAACCAAGGATAAGACAAAGACAGATCAACGAAAGTAATAAAATTTCTCTAGCCCATACCAGAAGACATAGTACACCATAAACACTAGGTCTCGCCAGCAAAAGCATTACACTGCAAAATGAGGCTGAGGCCATATGCTCTTGAATGATTAATTTTATATTCGTGTTTGTGAAAATGAAACAGAAATGTTGTGCACTAGGTTGCAAGTCCAATTATTCTGTAAGAGGTGTTAAAAATGAATACAAATTGTGTTTTTCTCTGAAGGAAAAAGTGTTACATAATCAGTGGGTGAAAAATATCCTGAGAAAGGACTGGGCTACTTCGGAGTCGACTGTCGTGCATTGAACATTCTGATTCAGACTGCTTAGAACATGAACTTCGATATAGGACTGCCACAGGTGATGAAAATATTTTGGTCTATAACAGACCAAACGTGAAAGCTGTTTTTTTCCAAAAAATGTTGATGTACTGTCTTTCTATCTTTCAAAAATCCATCAGTAAAAAATAAAAATCTAGATGATTACAGTACTAGAAATTGAAGAAAAGTTATAAACTGCTGAGGCAGAGGCATTAAAAAAGGCTGCTATAGATGACAGCATCAGAAATTTTGAACAAAGTATGTGGGAAACTGCTGGTAAGGTGACCAGTTAGTCAAATTGAAAATAAGGCACTTAACTTTAAATTTAAATGTTCAATTTTTATCTAAATATAGATAGGAATATGAAAGTTTCTGCACATTTAAATGAAAATGAGTTATCAAGAGCTAAGTGAAATCCTAGGGTCATAGATATTGTTACAAAAGTGGAGCTGTTTCGACACTCAGAAATTCAACTAAGTGATGAAAACCACAATCCTTCACCCGTAAATACGTTAGTGAAAACTGTGAAAGAACCTAAACGACACACTTATAAACAACAGTGAAATTCTAACTGACCATGCTGACCTCTTACCAGAACAATTTTCCTCAATTTTCACTTCTAAAAAGAAAGTAATTCCCAAACGATGGTTTTGACGGCATTCCTTATTTATCTACAGTTTAAGAAGTGTTATGAGGCAATTGGGGCCAATAAAATTCTCATGCTACCACACCCCAAATACGAGGGTAATCGCAAAAAATAAGGTCTCCTATCTTTTTTATAAATACAGAACTCTGCTCGTTTGGCTGTGGGTCACAATATTGTGAAGAGTGTTTCCCGTGCTCGCATACAGACATGCGCACGCTGCGCTGAGGCACACAGTCTTGGCTTGGCAGCTGTTCAGAATGGAGCTCCCGTTGGATGATACCGCCAAGCGCAAAGTGCGCGCAGTTATTCGGTTTGTGAAAGCAAAAGGTACTGAACCGATTGAAATCCATCGCCAATTGACGGAAGTGTATGGTGAATTGTGCATGGATGTCAAAAATGTTCATAAATGGTGTAGAGAGTTTGCAGCCGGTTGGATGAAATTCACGACAAACAAAGGAGCGGAAGACAGTGAATTAAAACATATTTTACTTGTGGAATGAAAAATCAGACTATAAATGTACATTGCTTATGCATAGTATTGGCCATCCTATACACTGTATGTATGATACTGTTCAAATCCTAAAAAGTCTAAGAAACAACTGGATAAACCAAAAGGATCCATCTGAAACTTCAACGTTTCACTGAATTTCAATCTGAAACCACGGTGAATACTGAGGAATCATTAATGAAATCTGAAGGAGAAAAATCCTTAGAGAAATTTACATATTTTGAAAAAAAAAAAGGGGGGGGGGGGGGAGGGCATGATACACATAAAATTAAGAAACTCTATATGAGGACATAAGATGCAAAAGCCGCCAAGTTCACATTGACAAAGTTTTCAGAAAATGAGAAAAACGTGCCCCTGCTTTAAAATTTATTCTTATTGTGTGTTCATTGGACAAGATATTGTGTGTGCATTGGACAAGAGATATGTAAGGGGTTTGGGAATAATATGAGCAAAGAAAAATAAACATATACCTATTATTTCTGCTGTAAATGTGGATTTTATTTTGGACTTGGAGGGTTTTGGTTGGAACATGATAGTAATCATCCATTTAAAATTCTGTCATGTAGATGAATGAGAAGTAAGTCTCTGCAATCAAGTATTTTCGTTAACAATGAAATATTTCAATAATAAAAAGCTTTTTATAGGGTAAATTCAAGAATAATGTTTAATTGAATTAGTTATGGTTCACCAAATAGATCTTGACAATCAAGAAAAACATTCACATTGTTTTAAACTCTCAGATCAGGCACGCATTCACTCTAATTCCCTTCACAGGCAGGCTCATCTTCTACTAATTCAGGTAGATTTTCATTGGAAGCATTGATGAGGTCCTTGTAAAATTTGAGGCTCTCCATTTCTTGCTATTCCATTCCACTGCTTTTTCAGTAGGTTGTCTATGACTGTGAGCTTTTCTTTTTTTTTTACTTGAACACCATTTGGAAGAATATTAAGAGTAGTGTTGCCTAATCTCTTTCCCTTCTTAAGAATACTTTCAGGGATACATAGATCAGTGGGGTAATGTGCTTCACCCTGAAGTGTAACTCCACTGCTTGTTTTTCTCAGTATTATTCTCTTGATTTGACATGGAATTATTTTAACAGAACAATCTTCCATGTTATTAATATATTTCTTGATAATTTAAACAAATGTATGTGATCTTACGACCTTATAAACATTTGTGAAATGAAACCTATAAACTGTGTCACATGAGACGGATGAGCAGTTTCATTGGCTCCTGTAGACTTGGCGGTTCTTGCTTGCCATAACCCTAAGGATTTTGCGGTTATTGCTTGAAACTGCAATTTTCTACATGAATTTATTACATAAAATGGCGAGTTTTGCTTATGAGTAATAAAATATAACCAAAGAATTCCACATAATGGCGTATACAGCTTCACAATGTCAGAAATTGGACTTGGCGGCTTTTACATATTATGTCCTCATATATCCTAGCAGCAGAGAGAGACACTAAGTCTCACAAGCCTTAAATGATTACTATGAAAGCACTAAGACATCTTTGATTGTAAATGGATATAAGGCCATTGCACAATTCACTGACAACATGTTTGAAATGGTGCTCTATTGTCAATATAAAGAGAAGCAAAAAGAAATTTGGAGAATGAACAAATCTGGCAATCTCTTTTGCTCTTTTTTCTGACTTCGGGTTCCAGTTCCTTGAAAATTTTGTCACGCAGGTACAAAACTGGATGAAACTATGCACAACTTTACCCCAAAGTAGATTTATTGATTTCCTCAGTGAAAAGTTTTCCTCAAAGCCCACAGAGGAGTTCATCTTTTGAAAGAAATGTACCCAGAGATTCCATCGCCGCCTAAGCCGATTCTAACTAGGTGGGGTACATGGCTGCACGCGGTTGAATATTATATTGAATATATAGACTGTATTAAGAACATTCTGCATGCCATGGACTCTGAAGATGCAGCCTCAATTGAAGCCACAAAAACAGTTGTCTGTGATACAAGTGTACGAAATGACTTCTGTTACATTCAGCATAATTTTTCATGCATCATCAAAACACTGAAAAGGCTCCAAAACTCGCATCTCTCACTTTATGAAAGTTGTGAAATTGTGAATAAAACTGTGGAACAACTAAATCGTGCTACAGTTAAAGTTACAGATGTAGCAAACATGAAGATGGCCACTGTACTTTCAAAGAACCCTGGATATGAAGAAATGACAGGTTGCTGCAATGCTGTGTGGAGATTTAAGTGTAAAATTAACATTGGATTCAACCCCAGCAGATACTGTGAAGTTGAATTATGCCCCATTACCTCTTTCGATGTTGAGCGCAGTTTCAGTCAATATAAATCTGTCCTTAGAGATAATAGGGAAGATAAAAAAAGAGGATTTCACCATCATGTTGGGCACTTTTGCATCTAATGTGCTTTATTTTATTAGATTAGAGAATTAAAAACTACTTGTGGTTGATTGTTGTTTGGCTTGCCGTTACGGGTATTGGATTTTTTGAAAAGTTTGGCTCCGGTTGATCAAAGTTGCCGAGGTAAAAATGCCTGACCTAGCCAATAATCAAACCCAGCTTCAAACATTAATTACAGGTATGCGACTTAATAGTCTCAAAACTTTACATTCAGTTTTACCGGGGAAACTTCCGTCAGTTTTGCTCTGAAAACTCCTTTCAGTTCAGTTCATTTAAAGTCACTGTGGCGGTTTCATTTAATAGTTCTCAGAGCACTAGCTGTACCAGTACAGAGCTTTAGGTACACGCCATGGGAGGGAAATGGAAAATCCATCATGCTCTATCTTAATTCAAGGGATCCATTTTGGTGAACTCTGGACATTTTGATTATTATAATTATTTTATTTATTTCAAATAAGTTTAAGTAGAATCGGTAAGATTACCAATGCTGACCAAAGTGGTTGCCGTTGTGTGATTATCATGTAATTTGTTTCATCTTCCAAGGTACATGAATGAGAGTGAATATGGTTGTTATTGCAATGTGTTCCTGTATATGATTTAGTTATACTTTACTCACCTTAGTTTAGTTAGTGATACTTTAGTTGCTTTAATTATACTTTAGGTTGTAAAGATTTCATATGTTTAAATTTTATGTAAAATATACATTGTATATACATGAAGTGGTTAAGTGTAAGAAAGGGCCGGGAGCCCTAACTTCGCCACAATAAAGACGCTTTAATAATAATAATAATAATAATAATAACATAGCACTGATATTACACGGATAACAAACCAGCAACAATAAATATGAGTCTGACTAGGATTAAGCTTTGATGCAATTTGAATCCAGAAATTTCCAATTACATAGCATCTAATGTGAGTAGTGGTAGTGGTGGGTGTGGTGATTTTTGTTTTAAGAGCAAGTACAACTAGGTAACCACCATCTCTGGACAAAAAAAAAAATGAAATGGCATATTGCTTTTCGTGCTGGGAGTGTCCGAGGACATGTTCGGCTCGCCACGTTAACGTCTTGTGATTTGACTGCTGTAGGCAACCTGCACGTCATGATGAGGATGAAATGATGATGAAGACAACACATACATCCAGCCCCCGTGCCAGCGAAATTAACCAATGATGGTTAAATTTCCCGACCCTGTCGGGAATCAAACTCAGGACTCCTGTGACCAAAGGCCAGCTCGCTAACCATTTAACCATAGAGCCGGACTCGACAAACTAAGTGGAAGAGAAATTTAAAATAAAACAAACTATTTATACAACAAACGAATTTGAAAATGAATTTAAAAATGAAGGCCGGAAAGAGGACTACAACATTGCAGATGGCAGCCGTGACCTTAATTAAGGTACAGCCCATTTGCCTGGTGTGAAAATGGGAAACCACGGAAAAAACATTTTCAGGGCTGCCAACAGTGGGGTTCAAACCCACTACCTCCCGAATACTGGATACTGGCCGTACTTAAGTACAGCAAGTATCGAGCTTGGTCTAAAGACATGTCACGCAGCCTGATACTGGTGAACGACGTCCTGGAAGTGCCTCCAATCAGGCAAGATATCCATGTTCACGTTGGGCCCATGTAGTAGATCTAGCTTTATATCTTGTCACGGAAATAGCCACAGGGATACCTCACTAGAGGTCAACTCAAGACAACCACCGTTAGCCACATCTAACTCCTGACACAAGCTATCACTCTGAATCCCAACAGGCCAAATGCATTGATAGCTTTAATGTAGCAGCATTTCACAAATTTTGGCAGCGAGCATGAGGAGTAACTGCTGCCTCCTTATTCGTAAAGGTGGAACTCCCGATTCAGCGAGTAGGCTGGGAATGGGGCTAGTACGGAAAGGTCCTGTTACCAGCCTAACTCCCACTATGGTGAACACGCTAGAAGGTTCAGCATAGAATTCAGGCTGAATCAAAACCCACACTACCATGGTCAAGTCAGGAAAGTACTGTAGCCATGTAAAAACGTGGTCAGACCCACACGAGGTGCCGCTGAGAAACTTAAGCATGGAGGCAACTTTCAGCTGATGGATGTGGGGCTGCCACGTTAATCTCTTATCAAAATGGAGGCTAAGTTAATAACTTGTTGTAGCTGTCTCTCAGCAACTGCCAGCCTTCCGGAGCTGAAATGTAGAGCTAAATTGTCTACGTACAGCAATGGAACAACTGCGGGCCCAGCAGCGGCAAATATGCCATAAATGGCAATTGCAAACAGCATGACACCCAGTAGAAATCCCTGTGGTACTCATTTTCTTAAACGTAAAATTGAGAAAAGACCTGTCTTTTTTTGGACATAAAACAGCCACAGGTAGGTAAATTTCCCTAAAATCCTCACTGGTGTAGTGTGGAGATAATCCCATATCACCAGGTATTGTTGTAAGGTTTTCCCAGGTCAAAAAAACGTGGTGACTAGGCGTTCGTTCCGGAATGGAGCTCTCTAGTCTGACCAGATGATTGATAGCAGACCAGTGAGAGTGAAAACCACATTGGTAGCCAGTCAAGAGACCTTCCTTTTCCACAGCCCACATAAGTCGCTGGTTCACCAACCTTTGAAATAGATTACAGAGGCCTTTCGTTAGACACACTGGAATGTAATTATCCAGAAGCTTTGGATCTTTACCTGGCTTGCGATTTGGTATTACAACTTCCTCATGCCATTGAGATGGAAACACTCCCTCACTCCATATTCTATTGAATAGTGTGAGGAGATCCTTGAGGCATCAGTTCACTCAAATGTTTAAGTATTCGATATGGATTTTGTCTGGTCCAGGAGCCGTGTCTCTGCTCATTGCAAGTGCATTCCACAATCCCCACTCCGTGTAAGGCATGTTACAGAAATGAAAAGCCCTACAGGCGAAGGAGAGATGTTGTGCCCCTGCTTCGCACTTAATAGGCAGAAATGCAGGGTCTATCTCCCAGAGCTGAACGTATCTGTCAAATGTGACACGATGTGATCTGCAATGTCTGAAGAAATCATATATCTCCATTCACAGATATTCCGGGAACTGAGGGCAAGATCTGCACACCGACAATATGCCAGAGTTTTGTCCACCCTTGTGATGACGTAGTATGTGCTGTCATGAAAGACACACTTTTCTAATGTAGCTTTCTTACTTTCTCAAATCAAAAAACGAGCCTTAGCACACAAACGCATAAATGTAAAATGATTGGCCATCACAGAATTCCAACAATAACACTTTAAAAGCCCATCAGCAATCACATATGGCTGCTGCAATCTAGTCTGTCTACCATGAGACCTGTTTCC
The DNA here is from genome assembly GCF_040414725.1 of Anabrus simplex. Taxonomy (NCBI): domain Eukaryota; kingdom Metazoa; phylum Arthropoda; class Insecta; order Orthoptera; family Tettigoniidae; genus Anabrus; species Anabrus simplex. The sequence goes on along the minus strand of NC_090265.1, from coordinate 867,962,027 downwards.
GGCGAGGAAAGAATTGTTTCCTCGGCAGCAGCCAGAACTCCAGTTGTAATGGAACGAATGTGTTCATCAACAGACTCCAGCATATCATCGGCCATCACTGCATGCTTTGAAAATTCTGGCCAATTTGCTCGCCAGCACTTGGGAAATTTGGTCCATTCAAGAGCATGAGAAGTATTGAGAAGTGATCACTAACACAGAGGTCATTGTGCCAATTGACAAACTACATTACTAGGTATCCAGATTGATGCTATCTAATTAAAAATGAGAGACTTCCACCTTTCAATCCATGTACATTAATGAGATGATTGTGTACTTGCCACTGTAACAGGGGAACTGGTGCATGACTGTACAAGGTGACGTTCCAGTGGGAGAACGTGCCATGTGCACTGCTGAAATGTATCGGTTGCCCTATGTTGAGCATGCAAGGATCAAAGTGATTGATCAACCGCTCAAGAATCCTCCCCGTACCACAGGATGACTGAGAACCCCAGACGGTGTTGTCTCCCAGCAAGAGAAAAAGAGGAGGTAACTGAGCGACCAAATCTTAAGAGTTCAGCCATTTGAATATTGTAACCTGGTGGAAAGTACATGTTGCACACCTTTCTCATTACTGGTAATGGAGCACGAATTGCAACCGCATTCAGCAGCATACGTAACAGTACTTCATCACTAGAAATGTCGGAGTGAACTAGGTGGTGGTGATTATTGTTTTAAGAAGAAGTGCAACTAGACAACCATCCTCTACATAACACTAATCAGAGAGAAAAAATTGGAAGGGGATCGACACTTCGAAAAATGAAGGTATCGGCCAAAGGAAGACACGGGCCGCGAAGAGCATGAAAATGAAAGACTCCCTAGGCCTTCATACGTAATACCATCGGGGTCGGAAAAGTACAAGTGTTGACCAAGGGAGGTTGGATAGGATAGATGAAAATGAGGAGCCTGGCACAAGTTAGTGGAAGCAATGCCAGAACTGAGCTAAGGCCCCACAGTCGCCATCCCACGCTCCAAAGTTCAGAGCCCCTGGGGCACCTTTTAGTCGCCTCTTACGACAGGCAGGGGATACCATGGGTGTTATTCTACCGTTCCCACCCACAGGGGGAAGTAAACTAGAGTACACCTGCCCCCAGTCACCCCATCATCAACAGCTCCTCTTGTCTTTGGAATAAAGATGATATCCCCTCACAGCTGTGTTGTATCCAGGTCTCAAACAAGATTCCTGTGCACAGACTATGGTTGCCACGCAGACATATATCAGTTGACATAACTCAGCTAGTCAACAAGAAAAACTATTGCCATTGAGTGGATGGGTAGTAATATAAAATTAAGACAATTGATTGTCCTTCCTTTTTTTTTTTTTTTATAAGGTACATCATGGGATACTACTGGCAAAACTGAGTACAGTTGGTTTAGACAAAAGCACTGGAAGCACTGCTAGGACTCATCTAAGGGCCCCATGGCTACATTCCTAGAAAATAGAACTCAGAGAATTAGAGTAGGTGAAGCATTATTTGATCTGGTAATTATTAAGAAGAGAATTCCTCAAGGTAATATTATTGGACCTTTTTTTTCTTATATGTATATAAATGACATAAGACATGAAATCAGAGATGGGCTTTTTTGCAGATGATGTTATACTGTATCGAGTAATAAATAAGTTACAAGATTGTGAGCAACTGCATAAAGACCTCAACAATGTTGTCAGGAAGATAGCAGGCAATGGTATAATGATAAATGGGATTAAAAGTCAGGTTGAGAGTTTCGCTATTAGGAACAGCCCTCTGTTTTCCTTATGAGGATCACTATAAGAACATAGGTGTTAATATAAGGAGCGACCTTCATTGGAGTAATCACATAAACGGGATTGTAAATAAAGGGTACAGATATCTGCACACGGTTATGAGGGTATTTAGGGGCTGTAGTAAGGATGTAAAGGAGAGGGTACCTGTGTATGGGCCCTTCACCAGGATTACTTGATTTGAGAACTGGAAAAAATCCAAAGAAAAGCAGCTTGATTTGGTTCTGGGCGATTTCCGACAGAAGAGGAGCATTACAAAAATGCTGCAAAGTTGAGGCTGTGAAGACTTGGGAGAAAGAAGAAAGCTGCTCGACTAAGTAGTATGTTCTGAGCTGTTAGTGGAGATGTGGCGTGGAATTTTATTGATGATAATGCTTGTTGTTTAAAGGGGCATAACATCTAAGTCATCGGCCCCTAATGGTATGAGATGGACATGATTTGATAGTTAAAATTTTAAAATGCATCCACTGACTAGAGTTTAAAATAAATGGTGATGAAAAATTATGAGATTAAAACAATCAGTGGATCTAATTCACAATGCCTATTTTCTAATAAAAGTATAGAAAACAGAGGTGATAATGGAATATGGCATTGCCTGAAAGTAGATATATATATATCTAATTCATGATGGAAGTTAAAATAACACATTAAATATGCAAACACAAACTAAAATATAGTCATTGGGATAAAAGCGCAGTTAACACAAATACATTAAGACAAAGGACATTATTACACACGATAAAAAAGACCACTATCCCCTATAAAACAGATGACGAGGTCTGCTGACTGCCATATTACACAAGCTATAGTGCAGAGCAAAATCGTCCACATATAGTGACAGTATTATTATTGAAACTAATAATATTAAATAATAATATTAGTTTTATGTTTCATAGAGTTATTAGCTAATAATATTAGTAATTAGTTTATGAGTCAAAATTATTAGTAGATATTCCTAATAATATTAGTAAATTGTTTCATAGACAACAAGACTAATAAAAGTTACTCATATTATTGGGATTATTTCCATGAGTGTATTTTGACTCATAATCCATATTATTAGTGAAACCAAAGCGAGTGGTATTTTAATATTTGGCATTAAATCGTGAAGATCAGTGAAATGGTCGACTCTGATTCAGATTGTGGTGGTGATGTTTATTGTTTTAAGAGGAAGTTACTATTATTATTATTTATTATTTTATTATTATTTACATAGTTTACGCCCACATTGGAGCACTTAAATCAAACCCAAATACATTTATGTTAACAAAGAATTAACTGAAGATTTAGCTTGCATCATCTTCTTCCTTTCCCAAAACCTCTTCATTCTGGCTGACCTGGCTGCCCTTTCTTCATCAGATATGACATTGTTTGTGTTGTACAATGACAATCTTATTTGTTTGTTCTTGAGAATCCTTTTTTCTTCTCTATTTTCAATTTGCTTCATTGTAATATTCAGCTCTTCTAAATCATTCTGAACTTCTTTAAACCAATTATTTTTTGTTTTAATTTTCCAAAAGTAATTAGTTGTTTTATTATCCTATTATCATTTAATCTAGAGAGATGACAGAAAAAGGCAATTCTTCTTTTTCTCATCGTATCTATTATAGATTCACTTTCCCTATAAAACTATTATTATTATTATTATTATTATTTAGCTATGATGCTTACAAGACAATAAGAATTACAATACATTATATTATTATATATATACAATTTACAGCATTAGGACCACTTTTCAAATATGGATAGAAAGGTCTGCAATCCATCTAATTCCTTCTGGAGTTCATCCAAGGACCCGGGATATGCACGTAGAGGGCACTCCTGCACAATATGCTTGATGGTTTGCAATTCAAAACCGCAACCCCATTGATATAGGGCTACACCAGTTCGACCAGTGCCACATTGAATTCTGTTTAACCTTGACCAGACTGTCCAAGGTAGATTAAAGCCGGCAAGCCTTGTAGTGGGATCACTGATTGAAAGTAGGCCATGAGGTGTCGAGTTTAACCATTCATCTCTCCAGGCATTTCGGAGATTGAACCTGGTTGCCGTAAGATCTACAGCGATCTTGCAAGCTGGCTTTCTTGATTTCAATCTCAGTTTAGAAAGACGTTTGACATCATGATGAATTGGAAGAGCATCATTTTCCAAGATCCTTCACCACAGGCAAACAAGAGCTTGCTGTCTCCTAAGATGGGGTGGAACGATGTTACATAGTACAGGCTACCACTGGAAGGGAGTACAACATAGAGTACCAGAGATGATACGCATTGTTTGGCGAAGTTGAATATCCACTAGATTGCAGTGAGAGCTATTTAACCAAATACCTGCACAATATTCAGCTGAGGAATATACAACAGCCAAAGCAGTAGTCCTGAGTATACTGGCGTCGGCACCCCATGATGTTCCAGCTAACCTACTAAGTATGTTGTTATGACTTTTCAGTTTTGCAGCCGTTTTTCCAATATGATTTTGGGTAGGTCAGTGTCCTGTCCAATGTCACACCTAAGTACTTAGGACAGCTATTGTACTTTAGGTATTGATTCCTAAACTTCACTCTAGGATGATAGTTCGCTTGCAAGTGACTAAGGTGAAATGTGGCAACCTCAGATTTTGAGGCACTTGGCTGGAGCCGCCAGTTTCTGAAGTACTCATCCATCTTCCCAAGATCTGCATTTAATATATCCTCAGGTTCATCAAAAGTGGTAGCTAATCAGATAGAAAAATGGAAGGGATCCGCCACTTCAAAAAATGAAGGCATCAGCCAAAGGAAGATAAGGGCCACAAAAGGCATGAAAATGAAAGACTCTCTAGGCGTCGCAATGTAATACCGTCAGGTCGGAAAAAAAAGAGGTTGAACAAGGGAGGTCGGATAGGATAGATGAAAGTAAGGACATAGCACAAGTAAGTGGAGGCAATGACAGGAATCATCTCAGGGCACCATAGTCGCCAAACCTGCGCTCCCGAATTGAGAGCCCCTGGGGCCCTTTTAGTTGCCTCTTATGACAGGCAGAGGATAGTGCCAAGATTTTCCTAGTCCATCTCAATAGAGACTTTTAAGAGCACATAAAATAAAAAGGTAAAAAGAACAAGGAGGTTATAGTGTGTACAAGGCTGTGAATAGTTGACACTTCAACTCAATCACAAACATTCTTCTCTCACATTATTTTCACTTTTATCCATTCTCATGTGTATCAAAGTCACAACAACAAAAATATCAAGTGAGCCTATCGAGCGTATGGATTAATAGCAGGTTGCAGTCAATCACTAGCCTATTACTAGGAACAAACACAAACCAAAAACATACGCATCAGACTGATTCTAACCTCCATTTGTATCAGCTGACTAATCTAACATATAAAGAGGTAAAGTTTGTTTGTATGTAACTGCTAATCTCAGGAACTACTGGACCAATTCTAAATATTCTTTCACTAATCCCTGAGTGCTATATTCCTGAGTGCTATAGGCTATATTTTATTTTCAAAACAATTTGAGGGGGGGGGGGGTGCCGACATGGAGAGGTATGCATCAGACTGATTCTAACCTTCATTTGTATCAGCTGACTAATATCTATATATATAAAATAAGAGTTTTGTCTGTATATTGCTCAGAATTTTAAAAAATGGTATTTCTGTATCGTTCATGTCCACAGTACCAAGGAAACGCACTTTTTTCCTTTCCGTAATTTCTGTCTGTCTGTATGTATGTACACGCATCACTTGAAAACGGCTGAAGATAATTTAATGAAAATCGGTATGTAAAGTCGGGGGATGAGCCATTACAATCTAGGCTATAAATCATTTTATTCACGCTGAGTGAAATGGTAGTTTAGGGGAAGGCCTACAATTCAATTCTCAAATACTTATATTTTAAGTGGTCCTGTCGATAAATACTACATAACTAAAGTTACATAGAATTAAATTTCCGATCATTTATGTCTTATACAATTTTACCGTACCGGCTATGATAACACTGATATTCATGAATTTCGATTTTTGTTGCTAAGTCCAAATCAATGCCGAGCCACGAGAAAATGGGTGAACAGAATTTAATGAAAATCGGTATATAGAGTCGGGGAAGAAAGAACTGTAGTCTAAGCTCTAAACAATTTTACTGAACCTGGGTGAAATTGTAGTTTAGGGGTAGGCACCTAAAATTTAATTCTTAAATACCTTCGTTATTGCTCCTATAGAAAAGTAATACATAACAAAAGTTATAGAGAATACAATTTCCGATCATTTATGTGTTATTCAGTTTTACCGTACCGACTGTGATAAGAGTAGTATTTCAGAGGCGGAAGAAAACTAAATGCGAAGGCCTACAATATGAAAAGCGTATAACATTGATCAACAATAACATTACATTGACCATTGTTTGTTGTGATGTTCTTTCTCTTATCGTGCCCTCAACTCTGATAGATGGGATTACTGTTGTGTACCGAATATAACAGCCTGACTCAATATTGGCGGGAAAGAGCTGGGGAGTTAAAAAACTGTTTTCTTTAGCATGCCATTCCTCTGGTTCATACATTGTCTGATACTGCTGGTAAGTAACACACTGGTTCATCAGTATTCCAGCTATTCATTCCCTACTCTGATGCACTGTTTTGAATGAGCAGTGTGCAGATTTGGCAGAGGCTCACTTAGTAATAGTAGTATGACCTGGTCTAGAATTATAATTTAAGCCTATTCCAAATTACAGCACTACAATTCATTAATAATTCAAAATTCAACCCTGAAAAGAGACGTTACTTAAGAAAAGCGTCTTCCTCTCCACTTTAATTAAATTCTGCATTCATTTTGTTTGAAATTAGCAGTGAAGAGGGGTTTTCTCCTCTGGCTTGGAGGAAAAATTTGCCTCCAAGTCAGATAGATTTTCCGCCACCAGTGTAGTGAAATGAGATTTTCCGACTCATCGGGTATCCCTAGGAAAGGGATTAGTAAAAGGGCATAGATTTATCCTCCTGGGACACACCGCTATTCGACCCCCCCCCCCCCCCCCCCCCCGAACGAAAAAAGACGAAGAGCTCATGGATCAAGGCTGTGTGGCTTGGCTATTCTAGCTCTGGAACTTTGGACTGTTAGATTGGCAGCGTAGTACTGTTCGTTAAAAGTGAAAAAATGTGTTGTTTTTAATTTGATCGAGTATTTCACATTGCTTTTAATCGTGCCATTCCTACTGACTTCATTGTAATGACCTATGTTCATTTCACTTGGGAAAACCACTAAGGCAGTCTTTCTGAGAATGTAAAAAAGCAGGTGGAGAGTGTCTGCCATTATAATGAACACTCCCCACCGTGATTGTAACAGAGTATGAAAGCAGACCTAACATCATAATGAAAATTCCCTAACCCAGTCTTCATATGAGAAGACGTTTGGTGACCTCCCCGTCGCGTTTCTAGGATAACGGTGCTATGCAATATAATACAATCTTGCTCACAAGGTGTACACTACTTAACATAGAATTCTGTACACAATGTACAATTCCGTAGCGAAGCACGGGTACATCAACTAGTATACTAATATATAAAGAGGTAAAGTTTGTTTGTATGTAATTGCTAATCTCAGAAACTACTGGACCAATTCTAAATATTCTTTCACTAAATAGAAAGATACATTATCCCTGGGTGCTATAGGCTATATTTTATTTTCAAAATCTGAGGGGGAAGGGGGGGGGGAGGGCGACGTGGGGAAGTATAAAAATACTAGGCTAATATAGGCGAAATATCGAATTTGTCGTACAAGGACCAGTCAAAGCCCATTTTAAGCCCCTTACGCAAAGAACAAAAGTCGGTAAGCACTACGGGCCCGAACGCCATCTTTAAGACCCTAAAACCAACATTATTGAGATAATGGCACCACACTACCCCTGCTCTAGGAATCGGATAAAGAAATGAACTGCCGTAACCATGGCAACATCAGCTCCAGTATGCTTACAGTAGCGAGATTATCTACAATATATCACAAAAACCTAACATGTTACAGACATAAAATTTGGTGTTTGGAATCTCCTTTAAAATAAAAGAACACAAACTTTTGTTTTCAGAAAATCCACTTAAGGGGTGAGGGTTGAAAAGAAGTGAGGAAGGAGTTGAACTCTTTATATGAAGATATACTGTATATATATCTCAGAAACGGAAGATGTTGCAGACGTTAAAATTGGTAGGCCGTACTTGGAATTTCTTTTAAAAATAAATTAATGCACTTTTTCTGGAAAATCCACTTAAGGGGGTAAAAATTTTTAAAAAGCGGGTGATATTTTAAGATGAGTATCTTCTTCTCTTCTACCAGTTTTCCCACACCTATGGGGTCGCGGGTGCGAACTGTGTCGCTCATGTGGATTTGACGCTGCTTTACGACTGGATGCTCTTCCTGACGCCAACCCTGTGTGTAGGGATGTAATTACTATTGCGTATTCCTGTTGTGATTGGTAATGTGGTGTGTTGAGTGAATATGAAGAGGAGAGTGTTGGGACAAACCCAAACAACCTGTCCTCAAGCCAGAAGAATTAATCACACGCGATTAAAATATCTGACCCAGTCCAAAATCGAAACCGGAACTCTGTGAACCGAAGGCCTCAACGATGAACTCTCAGCCAAGGAGTGGGGCAGTTTTTAAAATTAGTACAGTATGTCTACAATATATCTCAAACTTAACATGATACAGGCGTGAAAATGTGTAGCTGGAATCTCCTTTAGAAATAAAGAAACCCTTTTTTTGACTGTTTCTCACATGTACATTTCCATGTTGCATGTTCCAGTAGCCTGGTCATTTTAGCCCCAAAAGGCAATGCCACAAACGTGGTTTACAAAGAGGTTCTGGCGTACATGAAATGCAATTTTTCGGTGAGTTTTTGTACTTTAGGGATTTTCAGATAATGTCTTAGTGCAGTACCGAGGAACAATTAATTTTTATCAACTTACGAAATCCTGGTGAGTGAAGCCATGTGTAACAGCTAGTAACTAATATTATGAGTGAAGATATTTTATTAGTCATGCGTAAATCTTTATGAAACAGAATTTGGTTAACTAACAATAGTTTTTATGAGTTCTAATATTATTAGTTGGTTATATGAAACAGGGCCCAGGCGTACCAAGTGGTCCGTGGTCGAGCAAGCGGCTCGAAAACCACGTTGGTACTCGGACAAAAGTCCTTCTTTCTCCAGACATCACACAAGTCGGCGATTTACCATCCTCTCAAATAGCTTACACGGGCAGTTTGTAAGACAAATAGGTCTGTAACTTCCTGCATACTTAAGATTTTTGTCAGGCTTAAGGACAGGAATGACTATGCCCTCTCACCACTGAGACGGAAACTCGCCCTCTATCCAGATTTGGTTGAACACACGAAGGAGATATAATAGACTATCCTCACTAAGGTGTTTCAACATCTGGTTATGGACATTGTCTGGCCGAGGAGACTTGTCCTTGTAAATCGCTACGGCGCTGTGGAGTTCCCACTCCGTAAAGAGCACGTTATAGTCCTCTGAGGCTTGAGTGGCAAAACTAAGGTGATGAAATTCTGCCTCCCGCTTCAGAGCAAGGAAGTCACGATGGTAATTCCCGGAGCCAGACACATCTACGAAATGACTGGCTAGATGGTTAGAAATCGAGAGTGGTTCAGTGACGATACTACCTGCAATGGAAATTCCTGGTACAGAAGATGATCCTTGGATACCTGAAATACGTCGAAGTTTAGTCCGAGATGATAGGGTATGTGACGTCGTAGAAGACACATATCTCCCACGAAGCTTTCTCACTCTGTCAAATAATAACTCGCGCCTTGGCAAAGAGTTTCTTAAATGTTACCAAATTGGCCACAGTAGGCTGTCTACAACAGCATTTATGAGTGCAACTGCGTTCTTTGATAGCTGCTGTAATTTCTTCGTTCCACCAAGGAACAAGTTTTCGGCGAGGAGTCCCTGAAAATTATGGAATGGACTCCTAAGCAGAGCAAGAACAACTTGTGTTATGTAATTGATATCACCGTCTACAGTCCGCCTGGTCTCGTTAAAGACAGCTAGTGATGTGAACTTTGGCCAATCAGCATACAGCCTTGATGGATTTTTGTTTCAACAAAGTAAGGATAATGGGATAATGGGAAAATGGTCACTGTCACTGTCCACCAAAACAAACATTCGGCTGCATAGACTTAAGTCTATACGACAATATGCACCGTAATGTACACTAAAGTGAGTTGGTTCCCCTGTGTTCAAAATACATAAATCCAGCTCTGTTACTAATGTTTCCAGCTCTCTTCCCCTGGGGCAAGGCGTCTCAGAGCCCCCATATGGGTTGATAAGACGTTAAAATAGCCCAATAAAGGGAAGGGAGTTGGAAGCTGATCTATAAGATCAGTGACATTTATGTTAAGAGGCTGGCCTGGTAGAAAATAAACGTTACACACTGTTGCTATGACATGCAGCGGTACCTGCACCGCAACCGCTTCCAGTGGAGTTCTTATAGAAACCTCTTCGCTATAGGTATCAGAAAGAACAAAAATACCCACGCCACTGGACGCCTGGTGAGCATAATATCGTTCTGTTGAGTATAGTCTGAAATTTCTCAAAACCATATGATGACCTGGTCTGAAGATTGTTTCCTGAACACAGACTATACTCGCCGCGAACTCACTAATGAGCTACTGGGCGAGTTGGCCATGCGGTTAGGAGAGCACGGCTGTGAGCTTGCATCCAGGAGATAGTGGATTTGAATCCCACTGTCGGCAGCCCTGAAGATGGTTTTCCGTGGTTTCCCATTTTCACACCAGGTAAATGCTGGGGCTGTATCTTAATTAAGGCCACAGCCGCTTCCTTCCAACTCCTAGGCCTTTCCCAACCATCGTCGCCATAAGACCTATTTGTGTTGGTGCGATGTAAAGCCACTAGCAAAAAGAAAAAATCTAATGAGCTGACACAACTCAGCATGATACCAGTCATAACTGTTACAATTCCACTGTAACAGTGCCATAGTGTGGACTATAAGAAAGAGTGTTAGGTTATGAGCTACAAAATCACTATCAATATCAACATCTTGTAGATGACAGCTCGACATCCATCCTGAGATCGACAGATGGCGGGACCGACACCCAGAACTTCGACGCTTTCCGGGGGGCGGGAAGTCCCCCTACGAGAGGAGCGTGCAGGTTTTTGAGCAGGCGAACCTGCTGGCGCAGACCCATACCCTCCAGATGGAGGGCATGATTCTCCCTTTGCAGAAGAAGTGCTCCTCTTCTCCGCCTTCCTTTTGTGTTTAGACGGGCTGGGAAATTACCTCCCTGGTCAACGATGCCGCCTCCGCCGGCTTGGGCACGGATTTCACCGACCTCTTCGGGGTGGAGGGGAGACTTAGCCTTCTCCCCCTGCTGTGCCGGCTTAGGACTGCCAGCCGGCATAGACTTCTTGTTGGTCGAAGGTTGGGTGGTCCCCCCCTTCGAGCTTTTACTCTTTGCGACTTTGCTCTCAGGAGCAACAGTCGCCTTTGGCACAGCGATCATCATGGGTAAAGACGTCGTGACAGACGAATCTGGGAGACTCAGAGCTATCATGCTGTAGTCTAGTGTACTGGCAGGTTTATTCGTGGAATTAAACTTATGGCGTGCTTCCTGGTTTTAAAGACCATCCAGAGTCTTGATTTCCTGGATCTTCTTCTCCCTCATATATGTCGGACAGTTCGATCTCAAGGAGAATGAAGACCAAAGCAGTTAGTGCACCTGTACGGAGTTGTGCACTCCTCCGTGCCGTGAGCTACTCTTCCACATGTAAATACACGGACTGATTTGAATGTGATACCATATGTCCAAATCTCTGGCAATAATAGCATCGCATAGAAGGCGCGAAGTACGGCCTCACATCACAACAATAAGTTGTTACCTTGACTTTGTCTGGTAACACTGACAACTTGAATGAGATCATGAAGGCACCAGAGGCAACGTCTTAACCGTTGACTTTGCACATAATGCGCCGGAACGCCACGGTTCTTCACGTCTTCCATCAACTCTTCGTCAGTGTTCAAAATAAGGTCACGTGGAAGATAACTCCGCGAACCAGATTCAAGGATTTGTGCTCCTCCACTTTGACAGGGATTTTGCCAAAATGGCCGCACTTACAGTAAGCAACTGATCGACCTGCAGTGCTGTACGAATCTTCAAAAGCAAAGCAAACTACCGTTGCGCATTTTCTTGAGATCCTCAAGTTTGCCGTAGACACATTCAATGTGCCTACTAAAAAGGATTGATTTTACCAGCTTAAAAACGTGCCCATCGGTTCTGGTAGCCACCCAAAACCTAGAGAAGCTGGACCCCCTCCTTCGCGCTGCAAATGTTCCCAGGGAGCTGAACCCCTCAAGGAATCAAATGTTAAAAACTTTGGTGGGAGACCACCTTGGGCATGTCGATGACATTTCGAAGCCATGCCCGTAATCATCCTCCCCGAATGCCAACCACTTCAATCAGGGATCTGGACGATGCCTAATATGGGATGACTGAGTAATGAGCGCTAGGACTCAGTCACCCACAATAGCATGTACCCCATAGCGTGTACAGAGCAGTAAATATAGAGAAAAAATTAAAAAAACAATAATAATATGTCCTTCTGGCATTCGGCTGTGTGGGGACCTGTGTTGTCACGCGGATACTAGTGCAAGGGTACACGACGCTCCCACCCGCCGATCCCTGGGTTGTCACAAATGCGAGCTTTCGGGCATAATCGCACATATAAAAGGCCTATCTCTGAGCAGCACGCATATCAAAAATTTGGAATCTGTCTACAACCCTCCAAAAATAAAGGGACCATGACCACATGACCCTTTTAGTCGCCTTCTATGACAGGCAGGGAGGATTACCTGTGAATGTATTCAGCCCCTCCCATCTACAGGAGGTCCAACACATGATATCAAACCGCAATCCATGTTTGAGCCTACGTTGCCCCTTTTAGTTGCCTCTTACAAAAGGCAGAGGATACCACGGGTGTATTCTACATGTGCGTCCCCCACCTACAGGGGGTTGGAATTCTATTAGCAGACAAATAAATTTGAGTGTTATTTTTAAAAGTAGGAAAGATCACAATATGAAGATAGAGTGGGAAATCATGAGGACAAATTGGAGCAAATAATAATTTATAGGAAGAGGAATAATTTACCAAGAGAGATGTTCAATAAATTTCCAAATTCTTTACAATTATTTAAGAAAAGAGTAGGTAAACAACAGATGGGGAATCTGCCATCTAGGCGCCTGCCCTAAATACAGATTAGTGGTGACTAAGTGAATCGCAGGGGGGGGGGGTTTCTCAGCTCTCTTCAAAAACTAAGTTTTTCATTCTAAATCTTAGTTTCACCTCACGTCCATAACACATATCTGCATTAAGCTGTTTAATAATGTACATTATCAAGCTATCAACAACTACTGTCAAAACAACCACCACCAGGAATCAAAAAACATACTACAGACATGTTTGAACATACTGTTTGGCTACACCTACAAATAAAATAATTTGGTAATTCTTTCCCACACAAGCATAACAGCCACACAATACTGATCTAGACTTCAGTAGAGCGTGAGAAAACCTCGATAGCTCCGACAGCTGTAGGCTCCCTTACCCACTGCTGCATGATGCTCATTTGTTGTTGGGGAGTTAATGGCCCGATTGCAGAAACTGTATTTATACGATGTCTATGGTTAAACAATGCCTAAGTATGGTTGCCACATTGCAGAGACGTCATTTATCACTTAGACACTGTCTAAAACCGATCATGCTTCAACACTGCCGAGAGCACTGTTTAACCTCAAATGAGAGGAGTGAATCACAATCAGAGGTTATGTACCATGAAATATGTAATTTGTATTATCATGTTGAGACGATTCCGGGAAGAAAGGTTAGTCCAACGGCCTCTCAGTGGGTCGCCCACTGCTAAATCGCAGCAATTCGTTTGACATGCATGGGGAGATGGATCTTAAAATAAGGTTTCGCTTTTCGATATTTGTTTCTTGAGACTGACAAAGTGACAGTCCGGTAACTGTCAATTTGAATACAATTCTTGGCAACCGATATATTTTATTATATACATGGGCTAATTTCCATGGAATTATAGGTCACTTCCACTACACACATATCAGAATTACGTGTCCCGATCGTCAGAGGACTATCACATACATCAACCGGGAGGGATTCACTTATATTTACTGCCAAGTAAACACACATAATAGTAAAAACTTAAAAGTAGGTTGTATGGGTTTTTTATATATAATCATATAAGTTTTCGGCAACTATCAGATAAGAAAAGGCAAGTGGTGGTGATTATTGTTTAAAGAGGACTGGGGAAGAAGAGCCGTGGCCATAATAACAGCCCTAATATTTGCCTGGTGTAAAAATAGGGAAACTATGGAAAACAATTTTCACGGCTGCCGATGATGTGTTTCGAACCTACGATCTCCAGAATGCAAGCTACATCTATATGGCCCGTAACACACACTCGGTTGCACATTACTATTGCTTCATCTTCCCTTCGTCGAAGCTACCGTATTATGAGTAGATTACACTCACTGTAAGAATGCTATAATGAAAGCTACACTTCCCCGTACAGTGGAGTGTCGCTTTAGTGTCGATAATATTATGAGATTTAATTTCTACCAAAAGCAGTGATACTCTTATCTAGGGGTAAGTCATGCTCAGCCATATTTGACTAATGTGTAGGAAGACAAACAACTGACTGGCGTTCGGCGCGCGCACCGACGAATTTAATTGGTTGCGACAAGCAGAGAGTTGCATGAAAGATACTTCTGTCCCCATTTTCAAACCAAAATTGAAACTTTAAGCGATGTCTAATTAAACATCGACTGATCATTGTTTATGCAATGGAAGATCGTGCTTGATTTAGACATCGTTTAGGTAGACGATGTCTAAGGCTTAAAACTAGTCATCGTTTCTGCAATTGGTCCAATGAGTCTGTATAAACTGAAAGTATACTTTCAGTATAATAGGTTAGACTTTATTTAAGAGAGACAGACAGACAGACAGACAGACAGAGAGAGTGTGAGTCTCTCTCTCCAGCCCTCACCCCCCTCTATTAGCTGAAAACCACTACAGGTTAAGACTACATTTAGAGTGGAGGAGGCGGTGTGCGAATGTTTTTAATTAAACACCAATGGTTAGTTTGCTGCTGGGCACAAACTATTAGACTCTCGTTTACGATTGTTCATTGCAACAACAATTGATAATGATATCAGTGTCGAATTCTGGGTTCAATATCATAAGGTATAAATGTCAGCTTACGGCAGAGGCTGTTGATGCAATTAGTACGGGAATTGTAGCACTATTTATGTTAGGTGATAGAAGCAAATACATTTCTGGGGGTGCATTGTTGCATCCCTAGTTTATGCAATCAACACCTCAATCCCCTACTTGTCTTATGAGGTAACTTATACAATTCACCTTTCAAAATACTGTCATTTATGCTGCCAAGCATTTGTTCAAAACTTATCTGGATTTTATATTTGCACAATTATTTGCATTATGTTGCACGACACAGACAAGTTTTATGGCAATAATGGGAGAGGACAGGGCTAGAAGTGGGAAGGAAGCAGTTGTAGCCTTAATTAAGGTACAGCCCCCAGCATTTGTCTGGTGTGAAAATGGGAAATGCCAGGCTGAGTGGCTCAGACGGTTGAGGCGCTGGCCTTCTGACACAAAAAATGGCAGGTTCGATCCTGGCTCAGTCCGATGGTATTTGAAGTTGTTCAAATACATCAGCCTCGTGTCAGTAGATTTACTAGCATATAAAAAACTCCTGCAGGACAAAATTCTGGTACCTAGGCATCTCTGAAAACCGTCAATAGTAGTTGGACCTAGTAGGACATAAAAAAATTAACAAAATGGCAAACTACAGAAAACCACCTTCGGGGCTGCTGACAGTGGGATTTGAACCCACTATCTCCCAAATGCAAGCTCACAGCTGCATGACCCTAACTGCATAGCCAACTCATTCCGTGATTTTATATTATTTTAAGAAGACAATTAGCCTGGATAACATCTGATAAGGATTAGCTGTAAGATATCCACAACAGCAAATGATCAATAAGCACTAGTTTCACGTGCTGCCCTCCATCTTAGCAGGTTTTCACCCATCCATGTCACCTCGTCCATTTGTAATTTACTACTTAAATAAGAGATGTGTACATTTATATTGCAGTGGATTAACAAAACCAAAATTTACTATCCCGAGAAGCAGCATGATTTACTATCGACTAAATTTACTCAACTACTTTTTTTTTTCTTACGAGTTTCCCACTTGACACAGTTTTTACCCATAATAGTGGCTGAATGGGCTGCACACTGGTGCATCGACGTCTTGTTATCCAGCACTGCTTCTCACAGTGCAGCCTCGTTCCAAAACAGTTTATTTCACTGCTCAATACACGCCATGCAATCAAGACCTTCTTGATTCACCGTACTTGCTGATGCACGATTCATGACAGTCTCATAAATGACTCACAACTGATGCCACACTGACTCACTTAACACTAACTCAGCCTCACCAGGCCTGCAGAAAATACTCTTAGTTTCCACTTCCGGATCATTCTGGGTGCATTTATTTGACACTAATCAGCTTCCAGTTTCTTCCAAGAGCTCCCTTGTTATAAGCCTCAGCAATTTGCTGGCGCTATTGTTTTGCTTGCAGCTGACCTACTTACCCTGTTAGGCCTACCACTCCGCTAGCATTGTCGGCACTAGCCAGTCCCCATACAATCTTGGCCTTTATTGCCACAATATTTATAGGAGAAAGTTTCAAAATAGTATTCTATTATTGCCCAATGTCATTCCTAGATCTTGCTTTATACTAAGAATAGCAGAAGTTAGCATGAAAGGGTGAAGGCCTTGTCCACTACCACTCACCATACATGTACGAAGGTTTGGGCAAAAGTCATGGCAACTATTTTTTTTTCCTTGAAGATACCAGTCCGGTTGGAAAATGTGACATAGGCTATACAGACGAAAGGACAAGGTGTTAACTACAGTACATGTGTGGACAATGAATAGTTCTGAAATATTGTAACACACTAATTTGTAACGGTAGTATACAGGGCAATATGGCCTTCCCGGTGCAAAAGAATGACAACACAGTACACATAAAGTTGACATGACAAACCTGGGCCTAAAGACCCTCAAAGTAGTCCCCTGCTACTGACACCACATGCTGCCAACGATGTGGGAGGCGCTGAATACCATCTGCCTCAGCATTTGCCGCACCATGTGTGAATCGGGTCACCTGTTGGCGCACAGCATTAGCAATGTCCTCTCGTGTTGCAAACCACCTACCACGTAGTGGTTCCTTAATCTTTCGAATGAGATCAAAGTCACCGGGCGAAATGTTGGGAGAGTATGGTGGGTGCTCCAATTCTTCCCATCCCCAACGTCGCAGTAGCTGCCCTACACACATTGCTTTATGTGGTTTTGCATTGTTGTGCAGGAATTTTGCACTGTCCACAAGGTCCGGGCGTTTCTCCCAAACGCCATGCCGTACCTGTTGTAATAGGATGTCCCTGTAGTACTGTGCGGTCACTGTTCTGCCATGTGGAACAAAGTGGCAAAAAATTACACCCCTGACGTCAAACGCGACGTTCACCATCAATTTGACTGAGGGAGGATTCTGACAGACCTTCTGTCTCCTTGGTGATCCAGCATGTCACCACTCCGCGGACTGACGTTTCAGTTCTGGTTCATACGCCCTGGCCTAAAATTCATCAATGGCGATTATTCATGACAAGAATTGATCACCATCCTGTTGCCAGCATGCTCTCTAACTCCAGTAGCATCCATCGTCTGTCTTCATCCAGGAGCTGCTCGACAAAGGCACGTGCCACGTCGGTCCGCACACTGACAGGTCGTCCCGAACGTTGCACATCATTGGTTGACACAAGTCCTTGCTAAAACTTTCCTACCCACCGTGTTACTATACGGTATGGTAAGGCATTATTCCCAAGTGCTTCCATTAATTCACTGTGACATTCCATCACATTTCTCCCTTGGAGAACGGCTATTTTGATGTAAGCGCGCTGCTCAACACGGGTTACGTCCATCTCGCACGACACCCACCAACTGACTGATTTCACAGCCCTCGCTGCGCTACTACCAGCTATCACAGAGCCATCTGTTGTTCTGCATACACACTATGCCTGCAGAACTTCCACGCGACATATATACGATTGTGATCCGTTCACATATCTACAAGAAAAAAACATAGTTGCAATGACTTTTGCCCCAATCCTCGTATTTGTCAATACTCCAACATCACACATTGCCATTGCTCACCCAACCAGGCATCCTACAGCATGGGCAGCTATTAAGCATGCCGAACAGTCAATTGCGACATCTCCACTCTTGCACCTACCTCATTGTTACATACTGATACCTACTCTCCACTACCCACCTTCCCAGCTGCCTCTTTACTGCTTGCTTCTTCAGTGTCAAGTAGGTCCCCCTGAGACAATTTCAATTTGTTAATCTCTGAAGCTTCCAATATAAAATAATTGAATACTAGGAAAAGATTCCATAGGCGCTTCGCGGAGAGATCAAACATGGTATGGCTCCGATGATGTCATAGAAATTACCAATACAACATCGTGCGGATCGAACATCACAGTGACAACACAAGGCTGCCAACTCAGAAATTACAAATTTTTACAAGACTGGTCTGAATAGGTTAGGTCTGGTTAATGACAAAACCATGATCTGAATTGGTTAGGTTCTGCCTTGTGACAAGACAATTGGACTGGATTGGTTAGGTCTGGCTTGTGTCAAGACCATTCAGCAGAGGTTGCAATGGTTATAAGGTTACAGTGAAACTAAATTCTATATACATCTAGAATAGATCAATCGCTACCAATTCAAACTGCACTGCATGGCAGCCTTATGGGCACATGATGGAAGGTCTATCAGAACAACAGAAGACTAATATTCACGACAGCAGACCGAAGCCGGTCAATAGCAACACATAAAATAGCAGCAAATCTCAGATTTGCATTGTCTCCATATAGGCCTATAGGCCTATAAGCAAGAATACTGCCAGCAGCAGGTTTGCGAGTCCTGGCATGCATAATGGAACGATCTCTCCTCTACACTACTTCAGATATCGTTTCACGTCATTTTATTTTTCACCTCTGTAAGCCGGGAAGGGTCTACGGAACTACCACCGAATATTAATAAAAATGTTTATAGTTTTACTTCCCAATAACAATTTTCACGGCGTTCGGAAATGCCGAGGTTACAGAATTTTGTCCCGTGTGACTTCTTTTATACGCCCTATGTCGGTAGATCATACGTCTACCGTCACGACGCTGGCGTACCTGAGCCCTGTCAAACAACAATGGACTGAGACGGAATCAAATCTGCCATCAGAGTTTCTCAGCCCTGCGCACTCTCAATAGCAATTGGATGCTGGAAGCAATTATGTAAAATCCTTACTCACGACTTTATTCTGTGTCTCACCTCTTAACCTAAGATTTTCCATTTCTTGAGGTGTGTAATGGGAATATCTGCAATTGCTACCAAACACGCATTCCCCATTTCTTTGATATCTCTTGCATGGAATCTTAGCAGACTCTTCTAATAAAACTGTTTTTCCATCTGTAAAGAAAAGTAAATGAGGAAGTATTAATTAATGCACTTACGGCCACAAGACGAAAGTGCCAAACCACGCAGTTTAGTGCACCTAATGCACCCCTGGCAGTCCATCATCTTCAAAGTATTACCTTCAGATTAAGCTTCAATCATAACAGATTTTCAAACAATTCCCTAGTGTAAACACCATACCTTTAAACTTGTCATAGTGCTCCTTTCTCAATCTGATATGAACTGATCCATTTAAATGCTTCTTTCTTGCTTCAATGTCGTCGACGAAAGACCGGTCACAGTAGTCACAGAAATATCTCTTTCCCATTTCTGCAACAATACTGGAACAACCGACAGATACGTAACAGCACCACCTCAGCACCCAAACCCAACCCAGTGATCACGATAGTTTGTTGTTGTTGTTGTTGTTGGTGGTGATGGTTTTGGGGCTTTTATCGAGGTCATTTCGCCCAGTCCACAATTCTTTACTTGCTGAATAACACTGATACAATCAAATACAGTAGAGACAATACGCGACACTCAGCGAGATATCGAGGGACAGCTATAAGAGCTCTCTCTAGCAGCTTAACCTGAGAACTACTGATTCTGTCATAAGAGTACGTATATTTCTGTGTGAAGTTTTTGGTGTTATTTATGCGTTTTCAGTGAGTTGACATAATTAAATAGTAGCGTGTGACGTTCCTTGCTATCTCCTCTCAACATGAGGGGAAAGGCATGTACTGTGTTTGGCTGTAGTAACTATGAAGTAGAGAAGAATGCGCGGTCTTTCTATCTCTACCCTCGTGACAAGAAAATGTAAGTACTATTGTGTTTGCATATATATTATTCCAGTGACAAAGAGATTTTTATAGTACTTCATAATATTCTGACCTGCTCGACCCATATTTTAACTGGCTTAAAATATAATACGCATATTTTATTGTATAGTGCAGCAATTAACCTTCAATACCGATGTGTGTTGCAGGTGTGATCTGTGGGTTTTCAAATGTCACAGAAGTTATTTGGATAAGGTCCACAAGAAAGAAGGGACGTTATGCGTATATAAGAATTATAAGATCTGTTCAGATCATTTCCAGGTCAGCGACTTAAAAAAATCCTCGATTATACAGGGGGATGTTACACTTTTACTCTAATTGTACGTAAATATTCCTCAAAGCATCAATATCGACAACATGTTCATACTTTTCTTTCTTTTATCCCCTTTTATCCCTCTTCTCAGATTAAAGCCGGGATTTTATAGATTTTCTTTATGTTAGTAGGCTTCATGTTAAGAGGAAAATTGTCCAGCTTTTAAATGTGAATTCATTGCATCATATGTGTAAGAAATGTGCCGATATTTTTATTGACAAGTGTCTTAATGTGATGATGCAATGTTTTTAAGTGAGAAAAAAGACAAATCTAACCGTAAAGGTTCAGGCAGGAATGCTAAAGCAAAGTAATGCATAAATGAACGATCAACACATTTCACAGCAGTCCATTTCACATCTTGTTTATATGTCTAATTTCAGTCTTTAAATAATAACCATTTCAATAATTCTTCATTCATTTATCCAGAATTGCTTTAACAACTTCGAAGTTAATATCTCAATAATACTTCCTTTCTAGACGTAATTTATTTATCCATTTTCGTATATGCATTTCCATTGATATTTGAATTTTCCGCGACTTTTCATGACAAGTCACTAGGAGCGCCACCGTCGAATTGTCTCCGATTTTAACAAGTCTAAATCCGTTAAATGTCGCGTATTGTCTCTACTGTATTTGATACAATTGAACACATCATTCTATGAAAAGTCTTCGTTTTGAAGGGACTCACACTACTGTATTCCATTGTGCCACTATCACCGAACACTCCAAAAATATGAGGAACCACCCCAATGGAATCAGAAGTATTTGAATAGATCCAAACGACACCACATAGATTTTATAACACAATATTTGCTTCATCCAAAAACCTATTTATGGCGTTGATTGTATCAGCAGAAAGATTACATAACAAACAAAAAAAAACTGGTCGGAAAGACATGCTTAAGTCGCGTTAAACTACTAATAAGCTTTCCACGAGGAGTCACATATATAGGACCTGTATAGGACACTGAAAAAGTAGGTGATTCGCATTTCCATCACTAGAACCAAATACAGTAGAGAAAATACGCGACACTTCCGGATTTAGCGTTGTTAGAATGGGAGAAAAGTCACAAGTGGCGCTCCTAGTGGCTTGACCTGAAAATTCGCGCTAAATTCGAATATCAATGGAAAGGTATATACGGAAATGGATAAATAAATTACGTCTAGAAAGAAAGTGTTACTAAGATATTAACTTCAAAGTTGCTAAAGCAATTCTGGATAAATGAATGAAGAATGATTTAACAGGTTATTATTTAAAGACTGAAATTAGAC